>NC_054876.1:982672-1166055 GCF_018320785.1 Cheilinus undulatus
CCCTTTTTGCCATAATTAACACATTTTAATTCTGTTTTATAGAAAAAAGGATTTATATTTTTAAGAGGATTCTTTACTACACAAATGAATAAACAAATATTTGTTTCTTTAATGAAAGTGGTTATCATTCAGGTTAAATCTAAAATATGGATACCACAGAGTAACTTTACAATGGACCATGGTTTTGTTAGCCCCCATTTTGGCTGGGCCCCAGAAAGATCTCCCATCTATCCCCCTAATGGGCAGCCTTGTCTCCACATGACTACTCTTGAATGTTCCTGGCTGTTCAGCCACCTTCAGGTCCAGTGGGGTCCCCGGTCTCTGGCACCTTTATGTTGGGGGTCGCGGGCTGAAAAGGTTGAGGACCCCTGCTCTAGAAAAGCCCAATAAAAGCTCAAGTCCATTTCCTGTTGATCCTGTTTGACATACTGTACATAAATGAAAATTCAACAGTGAAAACATTAAAGAATGGAAACGACTTAGAGGATTTTGTTGATGAAATATAACTTACCGTTTAAGATTTATTATAAAAACGTAAAGATTTATTTTCAGATTCAAAGGTAGCAATAATGTATTTAGGTCTAACTGTTAAAGTGTTTTTAGTTTTTTTATAAACACACTGATGTACCAGAGCAATGACAGAAATGTAACGTTGTTTCAGGTTAAATCTTTAAAAGCTGAAGTGCATCAACGATAGTTTTATTTTGAAAGCTGTGAACGGAAGTGTCGTCTCTCCCTGCGTTAAGCTTGGTGCTGGCACTAAAACTGTTGGTAATGCTGTCAGTTCATATGGCTAATGCTAGTGTACAGTAGCTGGTGAAATAATAAATAAATAATAGAGATGTGGCAGATGGAGGACAGTGCTGCTTTCTATCAGGACACTTGTTAGGAGAATTCACAGCCGCTTTCTAACGGAACATGGAAATACATGGAGTCTTTGGAGAGCCATGCTTTTCTCCCACATTTGGCAGGCAGGCATTTTCCTCCAGCTCTGGGAGAGAGAGCATCACTTCATCTGGCACCGCTGCTGGTTGGTGATATCGCATGAATGCTAGCTAACTAACGTGCAACATGCATGCTTGTGAGTGATCGGGCAGAGGAAAGAGGCGCTTTCATGGCATGAGCTGTCGTTCGTCGCTTCATGGGGAGAGCAGACACGTCCCCCCATAAGTCAGAGGCTCCAGACTGAAACTCTGAACTGTCTGTTTGCTGTTAGCCGCAGACGTTCCTTTCTAAACTCATTTATCCTCCGCTGCAGCTTCACCCTGCGCATTGACTTGAAGACAGCTCAGAGAAGCTTCTTGAATGGACACTGCCGTGGACCAGCGGGCTGTGTGTGGCATTTGGTGGAGCAGAGAGTGTTAACCGAGGCCCTCTCTTCTGACCTGACAGCTCCTCTTCATCATGGACCACTGAATCAACTTCTCTACATGCTCAGCCTCCAGCTGTGGGCTCCACCTGCCTGTCTGCAGACCACTTTGGTGACCAACAGTGAGTCAGTCATGACTGCACATCCTTGGTCTCCTTCAGCTGAAAGGTTTTTTTCAGAGTGGACCCAGGGAGGGGTCAAACACGTGCTCTGGTAGGGCTGCCCAATGGCAAAAATCATAATCCATGGATATTTACACTGATATAGAGATCATGATATTATTCACTCCACTTTGTGCATGAATTTTGAACCATTCAGTAAATTTGCCATCACCTCTGAGGGCAGACGCAACTGTGTAACGGAGTCTGTGAGTTATTTTGCACTGTTCCAGGCAGCACTCCTCAAACTCAGAGCGGCTCCACATCTGCTTTACAAACTACCCTGGAGTATGTGCAGCTCCCTCTGCTCCTCACTTGAATTAAAGTGAGAGCTGTTTTGGTGGAAGAAGCAGGGCACATTTTTGCTGCAAAGGAAGGAGAGTTTCTCAAAAACCTACAAGCACATCACAGCATGAGGCACAGTAACCCAGTGTCCTGGATTACGGAGTTTTCATGATGGTGGGAAGCTAAAATCATAATTGTCCGTTACTACGGTCTGCTGCAGATGTGTCAGAGTCAGAGCTTCTCCCACGTGCTCTCATTGTGGATCCTTGCATCTCTGCACATACACTGTGGATACGCGCTGAAGTGCCACTGTTCTGTCGGACCTCATCTGGAGCTCTAGCAGATAAATGTTGGTCCTGTTCTCTCCTGGGACAGGGACATCTCTGATTGACTTGCACTCATTTTGATGAGTGTAGACTCCCTGAATGCACCCTCAGGGGCCCCCTGGTGGTCCCAGGACTCCACTCTGACAGACACTGGTCCAAAAACAGCTGAGTTTACCAAAAACAGTTCCAGTTTATCAAGACAGAACTTTGGAGATGCACTGGAGAGTGAACTGGAATACCTAGGGAGAGTCAAGTTTACTAAAAGTCAACCATGCCTATCAGAAAAAAAGGTGAGTAACTGTCAGGTATGGACAGTCTTCCTTACTGCATTCTTTATACGGCATGCAAACAATGTTTGTCTCTTCAGCAGGGCTTTAAGTGGTAGGAAATAAGCGCTGCTACTCCTCTTACTAACCAGTGTGTCGAACAGTCATAGAACGTTAGATGATATGGACCGAAAAGTAGAGCCTGGTAACTTTTTTTTTTAAAGATTTATTTTTGGCCTTTTTGCCTTTATTTTGATAGGACAGTGGATAGAGTTGGAAACAGGGGAGAGAGCGGGGAGAGACATGCAGGAAATAGTGCCACGGGCTGGATTCGAACCCGGGTCGCCTGTGTATATGGCATGCGCCTTAACGACTACTGGCACGCCAGAGCCTGGTAACTTTTAGCAGAAGTGCAATACATGATATATATTTAAATACTTTATCTAATAAGAAATATCAAAAATGGAGTCCCCTCAAATACCACAGTGGCTCTTTTTAACAGCCAGCAGAACAGAGTCAACATGGACATAAAAAAGACATGAAAATAATCGACATGTTTGTAGGGAACAACACATATTAATAAAAAAGCTCCTTATAGAATAAGATCAATATAATACTCAGACGAAACATTTCAAATAGATTATATTGTGGTTGTTGAGCGTATTGCTGCAGGTGATTCCTGAACTCTGAACTCCTGAATCTGTATTAATATTCCTGACTGACTCTTTATGATTCCCTACACCGTCTGCTGTCCTGTCCTCTCCAAATAAAGACCAATATGAATTAAAAAAACATGAACAAATAGTACTATTAAAAATGAAACAATGCAAGAAAAATTCATGTTTCTAAAAAAATAATATAATGATATTTCAATCTGGTATGCAGTAGGGCTGAACAGTTTGTGAAAATAATCTAATTGCTATTTTTTTCCCCAATATTGCAGTTGTGATTTAATTTGCGATTATTTTTAGGTTCCTCATCTTATGTATTGTTCAGCAAACACAAGCAATAAATCATTCTAAATTATAACCAGCACAATAAAAGATAAATTAAACTAGGTATAAAAGATTTGAAAAAATATCTACATGTGAACTGGCTCATATAGCAAATTTGATATCACTTGCTAAGCTGAAAGGAATGATATTTTTTACAGGATTTTTGTAAACTATTCTTATAAAAAGGCGCTTAAATGTATGCATAATGTGTAGAGCAGAAAATCTCTGCTGCAAAAAATGTTATCAAAGTGATATTTTGACACATTTCAGGTTAAGGAAATATTGCACTGTCTGCAATTTGAAAATTGCAGCAGGTCATATTGCGATTTAATCTAATTTGCAGGTAATTACCCAGCCCTAGTATGCAGTGTAGCTTGTTTTGTCTTGGAAGCCTAAATGTAGAGATTAAAGAGCCCCTCCACTCTCTGACACCCTCAGGCCCTGAGGATTTTATCAGTTGCCTCATTTACACCCAGACTTTTAGTCTTTGCCAGTTAGCCAGTTCATCTGGCAGCACGAAGACTGACCTGGCCATTCATTTCTAGACATTCATGTTGACGCCTCATTCACCTGCAGTATCAGCAGGAACAGATGGAGCAGCAGGCGGCACAACTTATCTAGTTTAGTACTGGACTTTCCAGGGAAGTGAACATTTTTGACTCTGGTTTCCTCCAAAAGTGAGTTTATGTGACTTTGTCAGCAGAGATGGGGATCGTGGCATGTGCCAAAGCTATGCATGTTTTTAGACACTATGCAAGAATTGTCCATTAAAGCTAATGAGAGGTCCCATTACACCAGACAACCCCAGTATGCCAAGGACTAAAATGTAGAAGTGGTACTGTGTAAATGAGCATACTGGCCCACTTCAAAAATTGCTCTTTTGCATATGAACATATGAGGTCATGACTGAAGTCCAAGCTTGGACGTCCAGTTTTGATAACAGACTCTGACAGAGAAGGATTGTGTCTGTCCAAATCCTGTTTCAGGTGTCCCAGCTAAACCCCTCAGATCAGCAGATCAGTCAGTCAGTTCCAGTTCCATCCCATTTCAGAAATACGTCCCATACTGCTTAGAATGCAGGTATTGGTATCAGTGAGTACACAAGTTTATGCACATTCAGCTACCGTTTGGTTTAGCTTTATATTTTGCTTTGTTTAGCCATGCTAAATGTTAGCACTATAAACCGGAAATCAATTCTTCTTCGCTGCCACTGTATGAACAGGCTCCATTTTTAGCGCAGCGGCAGCGAAGAACAACAAAGGGACCCTCTGCAGCTGCAAAGAATGGAGGCTGCGAGACAGTTTTTCTCTGAATGTGATCGTTAAAACGCCTTTCAGACCGGCGCTGTCGTACAAGACAAGAAGTGGCACAGTTTGTCAAAAGTTAAATCACTTTTAACCATAATTCGTTGCCTCTTACTTGTTTTTCCTCTTGAAGCTAGCTGTTGTGTTTTCCCAGTGACATTATTGATTTTTTTGAATCCCTTACAGCAGCATTCTCAGTGAGCCTGGAACTCGTGTATGTTTTGGGGACTTCAATGATTAAATCCACACCAGCAAACCTGATATTGAATGTCTTTTTATCCATTTTTTTTTTAAGGATTTATTTTTGGCATTGTTGCCTTTATTATTTGATAGGACAGTGGATAGAGTCAGAAACAGGGAGTAGAGCGGGGAGAGACATGCAGGAAATAGTGCCACGGGCCAGATCCATTTTAACAGAATCAGGATCATTTATTACCACTAACTCGAATACTAACCGCCATATTGTTTTTCTCTGAGTGTCCGTCAGCCAATAGCAGGCTGTTCTGTAATCACATGATGCTGCCCAAAATAGCAGAAAGGAGGAAGTTCAATGCACTTGATGATTTATACAACTGTATACATTAATAACTGTATACAACAATTGTTAATATGTGAGTTTTACTTTTTATATTGTATTTGGAAAAGTGCACTAAAGTTTGTATTTCAAAAAGAGAGAGAGAGAGAGCGTGTGATGCAGCCTCCTGTGTTATTGTTATTTTAATATCAATAATCAGTAATCAGCAGGAAAACAACTTTAGAGTCACAGAGATGCTCTACATCATGATTCTATTGGTTGATCCATGTTCTGAGTCAAATATAGGTGTAAATAATTTACTAGTCTGAACAGTCAGTCCAGAAAGTTCAGTCTGGTATCAGATCAGTGTATCGGCCGATACACAACACCTTGGTATCTGAATCGTATCGGGAAGAAAAAGATGGTATCAGAACATCCCTAGTTTTTCTTACTAAATAAGAGGATGACAAAAATTATAACTCCCTTCAAAACATCAATTCCAATCCAATTTGTAATACAACTCAAAATCATCACAATAAGATATTTTTCAAAATTGTTAGTTTTATCTAATTTTGTGTTGGTTATAATATAGAATTAAGCAATAAGCTTGTGTTTGTTGGCATATAAGGAACTTAAGAAATAATCTCCTATCAAATTGCAATCGCTATACTTGGGAAAAAAAATTAGATTAGATTATTTTCCCAAATCGTTCAGCCCTAGTAGTTAAATGTGAGTTCAACCTTCGATATACAACTGTATTTCCATTTACTACTTTAGAAAACTGTCGTACCGCGGTCTTCCTGCTACACGCTAACCGCTGAGCCACCGCTGAGCTTCTCATGTTTACATCCGGTGAAGTGCCAGAGAGGAAGATAACGGTCATTAACTGAAGCTACAGTGGCCTCTAGTGGCGGGAGGTTCATTACAGTTCAAAAGAGCATTATAGACTTGGATTTCAGGCCCGTGTTCATATAAATGATAGGTAATTAGTTTAACCCACCAGTATATCCTGTGTTGGCCTATGTGATAAACGGTCTTAACTGTTTTACCGATTAACCAGGCCAACCTAGTTAATAGCATGAGTGCTTTCCTCCATTCAGATCATAGCATTTTTTTTTATTTGACAGGATCGTATTTCTCCTTTGTGGGTGTGGCTTTAGCGGATTCAACAGACACACCCACACCATCCTGGAGCAGATTTTACTGCCTCATTTTTCATGATTTTGAAGTTTAATTCTTTGATTTAGGGATGTTTTGTTTGACTGAAATTTGGTTTTGGGGGTTCATAACACAGTGACCGGTCATACAGATTTATTTTCACTTTATAGGGTCTTTAAAAGATCTAACAATATTAAATTATATATCACAATTACTAGTTTTATCATGATGTTATTATAGTTTAATGAAAATGTTGAAAAACTACTGATACATCAAATGAAATAAAATGAATCAAGTTTTATTTTACAGAAATGAAACAAATCAAATCAGCAGAACAGAGCGATAACACTTTCTGTTAGTACACATTAAAATATTAAACCATTAAAATAAACATAAACGCTTCATCAGATGTTAAAGTTGGAGGTACTTAGTGAATTAGGTTGTCAGAATACTTTAACATGTATTTTTAATGTTAAGTTTCCACTGATTGCAGGTTCCAGTCTGATCCTCATATTTACCTAGACTGGAGTTTTAAGTGAAAATGAGTCTGTATTTAGGTTTGTTATATGACAGGACACTGTGTAATGAACTGATAAATCAATTTTCAGTCAAATAAAACATCTCTACGTTTGAAAAATTCAGCTTTAAAATCATTTAAAAAGGGGCAGTACAATCTGATGGTGTGGGCGTGTCTGTCGAATGAGCTGAAGCCACGCCCACTCAGGAGAATTACGATCCTTTCAGGTTTAAAAAGGGTGACAATCTGAATGTTGACCTCATGATGAGAGTGCAGCTGCCCGGCTCTGTGCCAGAGAAGAGATGAAGTCTGTTTTTTGTCTCAAATCACTGTTCTGACGCTTTAAATGATCCATAGACCACTGTGGCTGATAGATTTGGTAAATTTACCTCACAATGAACTAAAAAACTGCTGCTACAGCCTTGTCAAACAGTCGTGTTCTAGATGCTGCAGGTGGCCTGGACTGTTTTCACTCTCAGACATGGAGTATTGCCATACCACTGACATTTCAGCCACAGAACTGCTTCTGTTGTCTTACTCGTGTGTAAATGGCCTGCAGCAGATTGATGTAAATGATCAACTAAAAGCCATACAGTATGTTTTTTAACAGATGTGGTGTAGTCCGAGTAGAGGTCACCATTCTATTTGGTATAACTGTGTTTTATTTATGAATTCCAGATTTCTTAGTCACAGCTGCTGTTTAGTCAACTGTTTGTCAAAAACAGAGTTTCCGTTGTCCTGATGTGACATTTGAACAGACCATGGCATTTTATTTACTTTTTAATCGTCAGTTGTCCAAGCTGACCTTGAACACATCATGTCCCTCAGCTCGTTAAGTGAGCTAATTAATGTTCATGCTGCAGATTTCAATGCAGATTTCAACACCGCATACATATTTTTAACCATCTTACTCCTGACTTCCACCAGATACGTGTTTGGCCTGTCCCCAGCACGGAAACAGACCAGATGTTTTAGCCCCCATCCACACGGAGGCAGGGTTTTTGTCGTATCCACGTTTCATCCACACAGAAATGGCGTTTTGGGAGGCCGTAAACGCTACTTTTTGAAACCAGGTCCCAGAGTGAACAGATCTGAAAATACTTATCGTTTTGTCTCCGTGTGGACAACCAACCACATCTTTCTTGAAACGATTACATCACACATAGCGTAGCCAACTTAAGCCGAATGCGTGCAGTGTTTCCCCTAGGATGGAGTTGTAGCAGCGGAGGTGAAGCGCGTGTGCCAGAAAATAGCTCTTGGGACCTACAGTACATACAATACTTGTGTGCGCAGTAGCGGGCAGGGGAAATGTCTAGTATACATATGAGGTGTCTCAAAATTTTAAAATACACTTTTATTGAACATCAATAGTCTTTAAAACAAATAACTTAACACTTAACCTTTTAGGAACAAAAGAATATATATGAGCATATGTTACTCAGTAAAACAATAAAACCTAAATTTGATAAAATGGTGGTCCAAACTTCCCATCACTTATGTTAACAGCTATTTGACCTCTGCTGCCACCAGACAGTCAGTAGCACATCTGTATGACCTCTAAACACATTTTTGCAGCTACACTTCAACTTCTAAATAAAGGTGTGCTATCAACCTGGTTTGGCACTCATAGTCTATCCTGAGGTTGTGCTGGACTTTTTTGTTGTCCGTCATTTTGACGAAAAGGGTTGTAAAAATTCTGTCATGCCATTTTACAATCCATCATTATTTCCTCTTTAATATCTGTGATATGATATAATTCAACATGATTTTATTAGTAGTGTTTAATTAATGAAGCACCATTTCTAAACTTATATTCAAAAAACAATCTTTGAGGTTCTGCATTTTAATGGCACTGAGAGAAAGATGAACACAGCAGCAGCGTTTACTCCTCGTCATTTTTACGCAGTGACACTCGAGCAACAATCCCTGTCTTTGTACAAGCAACTATGAACTGACCCATTTAAGATACCACCTACAGTTTTGAGGATATTTTTAATATCAAGATGTTGTAGTTTGACGATCATAGCCGACAATAATTTGTTAAAAGGCAGCACTGTGGAGCAGTGCGCATTTGTCTGCTCCACAGTAGTCGTAATCCGAAAAAAAACATCACGCACTCGGACCTTACACAAAGAGTCTGTTGCGTTTGTATTGGCGAAAATTTGAAGAATGTGGCAAATAGTTTCGTACTGCAAGCCTGTGTCTCTGTCACTCCTTTAAAGTCCAGATGGATCCATCCTGACACAGAGCTTCATACAGCACACGCTCATGTGTCATAGCGCAGAGACAAGTTGAAACGATGGAGAACAACTTTTTAATTCAGTCTCTGTTAGTACCTGTGAGTAGGCTACAAACGTATGCCTTTATCTGCTCTATTTCCAGGCTTGATATCCACATAATACACAGGCAAGCTACGGTGTTTAAAGTGAGGTGGGGGGGGGGTCGGGCGGTGGTGAGCGAGCAAGAGAGAATAAAGCAACAGGCGCTGATCTGAATCATTATTCACCCGTCTATCTGTTATATTTCCATGGTTGATATCCACATGATAAATGAGCAAACTTTAATGTTTAAAGTGAGGTTTCAGTGGTGAGCAAGCGAGGTTGATGCAGCGGGGACAGTTTTGAATCATCAGTCACCTTGGACACATACGAAATTTCGCATAAAATCGAACCTGTTCTGAAAAACACTGGAAATTAAACGACAATTTCGGCATCAGTGTGCAGACATGATTAGAACAACATGAAACAGGCTGATTGTGCAAAGGGCTTAACACTCTGCATGCCGACCTGTGTACTGAGACACCTGCAGCAGCCTCTCAGTGCTGTCAGCACGGAGACCGACGCGCTTTCATTAATCTACGATGTCGAGGTCAGTGAGAGAGCCCACTGGGTACAAGATTTTTTAATAGATTAAATAACCTCATTGATAGTCCATGTGTACAAAATGGAAAAGGTCTATGCATCTGTCTGTGTGTGTGCTGAAACGCAGGCTCACCCTCATCATTCCAGCTCGCCAAAATGATGGACAGCCTTCAAAATTCTCCGTCATCCATCAGCTGTCCAACCAAGTGTCTTATTCTCCCGCTCACTTCCGTGTATGCATAAATGCTTTTGCGCCACGAGTGTCTGAAGCTGTCACCTTTCCCTCCCGCTTTCTTTTGCAGAGAGAAGACTCGCCTTACTCGACCTCTGATTGGCTCTGTGTTTTAGCTGACCAGTCCAACCGGCAAATGCAACAGGTATTAGTCAATCAGTGACAGAGTAAGGCATGACGGACGACAATACAGAACAAATTAAGTCCTGTATTGACTCAAAATGGGACGCAGCATTTAAATGCAGCAGCGGCGGTAAAATTCCAGCAGCTGCGCACCGCCACTGCTGCATGCATATAGGGGAAACACTGGCGTGTCCAGCCAAAACAACAATGGTGGATTACAGGATTGTGTTCGTGCTGCAGAAGCTACTGAGCTTATTTTGGCTTTTACAGCAAAATCTGATGCTCCTTTACCCCTACCGAGAACAGCACACACCAGATGTTCTTAAATCCACCACGGAGAACAACCGGAATGACAACCAGGAGAACGTTTGTGTCAGTTTTCTGTAATCTTCTCTCTTTTGGTGCATATCTGTGGCAGCGCTACAGTGCCACTTACAGGCTTGGCATATATTCTACACTACGTTTTCAGTGGTTCCATGGTTACACAGACATTTCCTGAAACGATCCTGTGGTTACGGAAATTTTTTTCAAAACGAAACTGAAATATATTGTTTACATCTTAATGTGGACAAGGCCTGAGTTGATGAGAGAGCTTCCACCAGACCTTCTGTGCTACATCTTTGCTACATCTTTGCTCCATCAGAGCTCCAGCAGTCCAGAGCCTTCTGCAGCAGATCGCTGGACTTCTATTTCTGCTGGATGCTGGAAACTTGAACATAATTTCGGCACGGAGCAGATCGAACAGGGCAGGAAGTGTCGCCAAAACAAATTAAAATATCCGGTTGAATAAAGTACTCTGAACTGTGCTGATGCCAGACAAATACAACTGCATTTCCTTTCACTGCATTGACAAAACATCATAATGGGGCATTGCAGAGCCCGTAGTCAACAGGTCAGAGGAGCTAGAGGAAGCGTGTTTATTTATAAAAGGGTTACTGACTCATGGTAGAGGAACAAAAATCCAGGACAAAATAGAGACAAATAAAAGTAAGTTCATCCAACTCCTGCAGTTCAGAATAACAGCTTCATGTGTGTTTTATGTTTTATAGCACTTTAGTAGTTTCTCCTGTCATGGTCAGGTGTGATTCTGTCACTCCTGCAAAACTCCTAGCAGTGCTGCACTTCAAACATGGCTATCTGAGCCCTAGTAGGATAACTAGAGGTGTTTTAAGCTTGAGCCATCCCTGACCGTTCATCAGGTTGTCTGTGGGGTTTGAAAAAGCATTAAACATTGATTGATTTATTTAGTCAAAATAAAGGTTTTTAATAAGTATTAAACGGTCTTCAATCTAAGACTGTAAGGTCTTAACTTTTATAGTTTTTTTAAATGTTTGTATTCATCTAGAGGTGTTCACTTTTCAGAGCCTTGACCTTGTGCTTAATTTGGGTTTTGCAAACCAGTCCCCTGACCCACCATCAGTGTGCGGTTCGCTGGTCCCCTATTGGCTGAGTCCGACTGCATCCCCACATCCACAAAGAAATATTAAGAAATGACATGTGCGTCTTCCTCGTGTGGCAAGAATCATGCCACGTCCGCATATTTTTGGCCAAATGTTGTGTACTGTAAAGTGTCTGCAGAAGAATTTGTGTGTGCAGCCTGGGCAGAGCTGTACAGGAGAGCAAACCCACGTAAACCTCTCTAAACTCGTATCTATATTTATTACAGGCCTGTATTTATAGCTGCTGTGCTCATGGATGCTCCCTGGTCAAATATTATTGTACACACTTCTGTCACATCATACAAGATGCTTCACCACTGATACGCAGCACACATTTAATTTCTGAAAATAAAGAAAATAAAGGCTGTCTTATCTGCCCCTCCTCTGCAGACACAGCTCGAGCCCTGGGGCTTCTGGAGGAGTACTGCACTAAACTGAGGAAGCCGGAGGAGCAGCAGCTCAAAACTGCCATTCAGAGAGTGATGGGGATTTTTAAAAGCAACCTGTTTGAAGCTCTTCTAGGTAAGTGTTTTAAGTTGAGGATGTCGGTTGATTTTGGAAACCTTTTTCCCTCTATTGTGAGTGATAAATGTATGGAGCATTCTGGCATAATTAAACCTCAGTCATTCATTTTTTAGGGACCTTAATGAGTAAAAAGTCAGCTAGCAGGTGTGCCACAGGTGGTTGTGGTTTTAATCCAGTCTCTATAGACCAGTTTTTCTCAACCTTTTCTGCCCGCGACCCCTAAAATAAAGGTGCCAGAGACCGGGGACCAGCCAAACTGGGGGCCAGCAAAATCATGGTCAATTGTAAAGTTAAGCTGTGGTATTTTATATTCAACCTGAGTAATAACCAGTTTTATCAAAGAAACACATTTTAATTCATTGTGTAGTAAGTAGCCCTCTTAAAAATGCTGATCTTTTTGTTAAAAACAGAATGAAAATACATTAAAAATAGCTAAAATGGGTTAATAATGGCAGAAAATGCTGGGAACGGTGGTGAAATTAGATTTTAAAAGTAGCAGAAATGGGTTAGAAAGTGACAAAATAACCAAAAAATGGCAAAATGGGTTAAAGTGACAAAAATGGGCATATTAAATGGTGAAAGGAGATTAAAAAGTGGCTGAAATGGCATGAAGTGGCAAAAATAGGTGGAAATTTGCTGAAATGGAATGAAAATTGATTTAAACTGGCAAAAAAAGTTAGCTGAGGCAGAAAAAGTCAGAAACTGGTAAAAATGGGCATATCACATGTGAAACTGAGGTTTCCTGAGCTGAACTTTACGTTGGCTCAGTGGATCAACTTCCAACTTTCCAACTTCCAAGATGTCCAGACAGACATCTTCATAGATTTTGTAGAGAACCCCCGAGTCTATTAGACCTACTGTGGTCACGTCCAGGACATCAGACACTGACGTGTGTCTCCTGATTTTTTTGTAGTAAAGACTTATGTAGTGCTGAGCAGCAGACATACAACTAAAACACGATGTTGTCTATCAGAAATAAGTCAAAAACAACCTGACCTGACGGTGTGCTGTTTTTGTTTCTCAGACTAACTCTCTGTTTATGATTAAAGTGTGATGAAATGATCTTTGACTGCGAAGAAGTATAGATATAGAAGTAGAAATGCATTCTGTTTGTTGTAGATCTACGCCCCCCCCACAAGCACACACACACACACACAGACACACACACACCCACACACACACTTCCTGTCTGTACTGTTGCTCACTTGGCCTCTGTTTCAGCTGTTCGTCTCTGCTAATGTGCCAAATATTGTCTTTTCTCATGGTGGACTAATGTTGGGTCTTTGTAAATCATAAAAAGAAGAGTCTGATCTAGATGTGTAAAGACTTCTGTCATTAATCATGCAGTAGAAAACATGGATTGATAGATCTATCTTCCACCCATCACTGGAGTCCCTCCTCTCTATAATGTGCTCTCTTTGGTTCTGAGTGCTCTGGCAGACAGCAGCTGGTCTGTTCAGGAGCTGTGGTAGACTTTATGATGAGCACACCACTTAAAGCCTCTGCCCACCATCCTCTGTAAGGCCTCAGAAATGTCATTTCCTAAACCCGAGCCAACCCCAGGGCCGCAGAGATGGATTCCATTACTGTGTGGAGTATTGAGAGACTGAAGGTATGTTGGACCTGGCATCACTGCATGGAGATAAAACATTTATTTGCATATAGTACATACAGTACTGTGCATAACTTTAAGGCATGTTTGGGCCAAAAACCACAGCGTCATTAAGGCATAGATGAGATGAGTAAAGCTGCCTGAGGGCACCATAGGACTGTCTCATGCTCTGAATGTCCTCATTGTTAGAGTCATGGGAAAATGATCTGTTGAAAAAAGACAAAGTTGACACCTTAAAGGTGTAGTATGACGTGATCAAGCACGGCTTTAGGTACCGTCCAGGTGAGTTGTGAGGTTGCACAGGCTCCTGGTAATGCTGTGGATGTTCCAGGGACCTGGAAAATGCCAGTAGTCTCCAGGTGTATTCTCAGAGGTGGGAAGGCCCAGACAAAAAAAAGCTGTTGAACTTGACCTGTACTGCCAAGAACCTGGCTGCCCCCTCTCTCCCCAGCCCTAAGTTGTGACACATTGGGGTCCTGTGGTGATGAGTCTGCAGATGCCTCTTCCTTTGACATTGGTGTGTTTTGAATGAGAGTTGACCAAAGGAGAGCATGTTTGTTCTTTTACCACAGCTTATCATCTTACTTTATTTTTGACAGTGATGGTTAAGAACCTGTGGAGTTCTCCGCTGCTCCAACAGTCGAGAGAAAACTTAAACTAAGGAAAAAAACAGGAGGTGAACAGAACACAAGCTTTGCTCTGTGAAGAGTCCTTCTTTCTGAGAGCAGACACAGATTCAGCGACCCCATGGACGTCTGTGATATTCTTTACAAGAGGATTAAGAGAATGATAATCACTTTCCTCTGAGAGATTCATGAAATAATCTTTTATAAAATAAGCAGAGAGTCAGAGCTGCATGTGAGCTCACAGAGCAGGTACATTAGCAAACAATTAAAGATGTATGAGGGGAATAAAAAGGAGTATTTCCCAGCATAAATATCTGTCATTAGTGAATGTAGATGTTAAAATAGGAAACTAAATAGAGAGTAAAATAACAGTGCACAGAACTCTATTATAAATATATGGTTAATAGGCTGAAATAGATATTAAACATAATAAAGTAACTAGGGCTGGGAGTGTTCCACAGCCTCATGATACCAGCTGTACTATCAAGGATAAGGATTTAGGATGATAAACATGATAATTAACATGTTTGACACTGAACGCACCACAGCTGCTGTTCTACTTACTCCAGGTTTACAGAGCTTCTTTCTCTTTAAAACACTTAAATTCAGATCCTCAGAGATCCAAGTGAATTAAAATAGTCAGTTTATAATCATTTAGCTGTTAGTAAATGTAAATACAGTAATAAAGTAAAGTCATACTTTATTCTTATTATCTTATAATTTATTATAATATTTAACTATTTTAACTTGAATCACCCTCCTGCTGTTGGTTTCCCTTCAACATCAGCCCACTAAGAATTATGACTCTTTTCTTTACTTCTGCAAAAACAACACAGCAGATTCTGTGATGAAGGGATGAGTGAGGATTAAACTCCCCCTGCCAGCTTCAACCCTTTGTTTGCAGCACTGCTGTTCGGCTCATGTCTTTACAGATAAATCATAAAGTGCTGCTGATGATCTCCTGATCCTGTTTAGAAGTTGAGGGTCATTTTGACTCAGCGACATCACTCAGTGCTGGTTGGGATGACGCAGACTAGCCTGGTAAGCTTAGCTGTGGTTGCTAACTGCTAATTAGTGCAGTGTGGTGGGGAGTCTGATCACCTGCAGAGCTGCAGGTGATGGGACTCAGACATGGCATTGTTTAATCAAATCAGCATGCTATCAGCCTACTAGCATGGATCTTCATAAAGCTGATTAGTTTGTCACTGAAGGGCTTCTAAACGGTTACGGTATGTTTAGATTATCAGTCCTGAAAATAAAACAAACAGTGCAGATATTTTCAGAGAAATCTAGCTGTTAACAAAGTTAAACTTTGGTAGTTAACTCTGCTGTGATCAACAGATGTTCACATTAAAACTAACCTGCAATTTCCACATAGGACGACTGCGCTGCGCACCGAAGCGCCGCAGGTTTGGTGCGACCTATAGGCGAGTGACCTCACCCACTGGAAGCAAGTCTGATCAGCAGGAAGAGATCACGGGGGAACTGCGAGTTCACGCAAGAATAGTATGTCAACAGAGGACTATTTTACCTTTTGGGGTTAATTTATCATCCTTTCCAGTATAAGTCCATGATATTATTGCTTCCACCTTTGGGTGAGTACATTAGGAAGTTAAAAGGTTCATGTTTGGTGAAAGGAACTGTGGTTTTATGTAAAATTCTTTGGCTATCCCCAAATATCCCCAAAAGTTAACTTTTCTTCGTCAATGGCACCGTTGTAGCTCTGTGACTCACTGACCTCTCAGTTACCCTTTGCTCTCACTGCAGGATGAGACATAATGTTGATAAAGTGATGATTTACAATTAGGAATACGTGCCTTGCGTTTTATTTTGAAAGGACCGGATATTCTATGCTTGTGACTTGCATGGTTGGTGCTTTCTGAATGACAGTGAATTTATGAGGTTTGGCGTTGAAAATAGACCTGCAGCGAATCTGAAACAAAGCGGAGCCGAGTGTCGGTCCAGGCATGCGCCGCTGCCAGTCTGGAGCACCGGCTATGGAAATGCTCCGCAGTACGATTCCCTGGCGTTGAAAATTGGAGGTGACACCTGTTGAAAAAACAAACAAACAAACAAACAAGCAAACAGCCAAACAAACTAACAAACAAACAGACAAACAAACAAACAAGCAAGCAAACAAACAAACAAACAAACAAACAAACAGGCAAACAGACAAACAAACTAACAAACAAACAAACAGACAAACAAACAAGCAAACAAACAAGCAAACAGACAAACAAGCAAACAAACAAACAAACAAGCAAACAGACAACCAAACAAACAAACAAACAAACAAACAAGCAAGCAAACAAACAGACAAACAAACAAACAAACAAACAGACAAACAAGCAAACAAACAAGCAAACAGACAAACAAGCATACAAACAAACAAACAAACAAGCAAACAGACAACCAAACAAGCAAACAAACAGACAAACAAGCAAGCAAACAAACAAACAGACAAACAAAAAAACAAACAGACAAACAAGCAAACAGACAAACAAACAAACAAGCAGACAAACAAACAAGCAGACAAACAAACAAACAAACAAGCAAACAGACAACCAAACAAGCAAACAAACAGACAAACAAGCAAGCAAACAAACAGACAAAAAAACAAACAGACAAACAAGCAAACAGACAAACAAACAAACAAGCAAACAAACAGACAAACAAACAAACAAACAAACAGACAAACAAGCAAACAAACAAACAAACAAGCAAACAAACAGACAAACAAACAAACAAACAAACAAACAAACAGACAAACAAGCAAACAAACAAACAAACAAACAAACAAGCAAACAAACAAACAAACAAACAAACAACGATTTAATCAAATGGTTGAAAAAAATTCATCACTAAAGGAAATTAAATGTTCCTCTAGAAGCTCTTCTGTACTCACCTGGTCACAGTATTCCAACGGAAAAACAGCCCTGCTGCATGGGAAAGGTTAAAGCAGGGGTGTCAAACTAAAGGCCCGGGGGCCAAATCCAGCCTCAGGTTCTCCTGAGTGACCTATCTTCGCTCAGGTCATGACCCCAGTGGTTGCCATGGTAGCTTCTTCTTCTTTCTTCTCCTTTGTGGGGTTGTAAACCAGCTACGTGCATACTGCCACCTGCTGTTTCAAACTGAGTAAATACGCAAGTGCGCCCTGGCACGGTTCGATATTGTGAATGCAAGCCAGGGGGGCGAGGGGGAGGGGGAGGAATCGCGCTGTGGCGCAGTTTGAAACAACTGGGCCTAATGTGAAAGCGCCCTTATCCTGATGATTTAAGATATCCTTGTTGAGCCACAAAATCTGAAAAAGAAAGGAGTAGAAATATTTAGATAAGAAGTCAGGAATGTGGGAAAAGAAATTAATTTGTGTTTTAATTTCACATTTTCAATTTAGCATCTCACAATTAGGACTCAAACTTTGGATTTTGACTTTTAATTTCAAACTTTGAGCATTTCAACTCATAATTTTGACTTCTCATAGAATATTTTGACCTTTTAATCCAATTATTTTGTATTGTACCTCATATTTCAACTCCAAACTTCGACTGAAAACAGTTTTAAATACAAATGCAATAAAAGGGGTGCAATTAGTTGTGACTGATTACAGAAGTTCTGAGATCATTTGCTTTATCTTTTGACAGCCCTAATCCACATGATATCTCTAAAGATCCACAGATTAATGTAAATCTAAATAACTGAATAGGAAACTTCTACCCAGGCTCTCTGAAGAAGAGGAGGTCGTATGCTCTGAATACATAATGACATTATCTGAATTGTACTGAGTTGGAGGGTTTAATAATGGCATTTAGAATTAACATTCATGTCATATGATCAGAAATCCCTTCGTGTTGTAGTTGGAGCTGCAGCAGACTGAACCTCATAGCTACTGAAGGATTGACACAATGCAGCAAATGTTGCAGCTAGTCCTGAAGTAGCTGCTGGGATCCTTGGCAGCAGTGAGGCAGAGTCAGACAGCAGTCTGCCTGCCTGCAGCCCTTTTGCAGACTGTGTCAGTGTTAGACTGGGGAAGTCTCTCAGGCTGCAAGCCTTCAGGCTGGGTTCTGATTTTGTGCTTGGGTATTTTGTTTGTCAGTTACTGTTTTGAAATGTGGCCTCTTTCAGATTCCAGTGATTAGTAATCAGAGGATGCACATGTTGAAGTAGTCCAGATCTCATGGAAAAGATCAGAGTCCACTTGACTGGAGCTGTCTAAACCATCATGAGATCTAAGTCTCATGGAGTAGAAGAGATCGGATTGAGCTCTCTTTGGCTTGCAGTATGCAGTTCTAGTTCTCTGCTGGGCTGCTTTCATCAGAGTCATTTTCCAGTGATATTAATTAGGGATGCAAGCTGTTGGACTTTTGACGATGTCCCATGTGCAAATATTTCCCAGCTCATTGTATCCGATACCAATACCAACATTTTAGGGCTGACAGCTTCAAGTCGATTGGTTGATTAATTGATCAATGACCTCATGTCCGACCAGCTTTAATTGGAAGAATCCATTTTTTTGCAGGGGTGAGAAGGGTGACGTTGTGTTTTTATTTTTTCAGTCATCTAGTGTTACAAAATAAAATTTAAAAAATGACTATGAATACTCACTCGTTCACTCGTGCCTTTGAGGGTAATTAATTACAGGTTGAATACCCAGAAAGTCCGTCCCACAACCAATCGATTAATTGATAATCTGGTGTGATTTTAATCAATCAGTATTTCTTTAACTTGAAATTTGTCAAAATAACTGTTTAATACATTCATGTTTTGCAGCAGCAGAAATTTTCTGCACATTTTGCAAAAATCCAAGTGTCAATTTTTAAAAAATGTTTACCAGAATCCTCCTTCTTGTGTTTTACGTATGTTTTGTTTTAGTCAAAATGAGTGACATAAAAGTGATAATCCCTTTCAACAAAGCAATCGGTATCAAATTTGCAATATGAGCAAAAAATAACTGCTGTAGTTCATTCTATCTAATATTGATGAAGCTTAGCAGTAGTTCAAACCTCCAGCTGCAGTCAGCTTCGCCTCCCCACCCAAGCCGCCTCCTTTATTGCTTAAAGCTTGTTGCACCCTCATTCAGAGTCACGCTACCATGGAGTAAGTGCTTCTGAAATAATTTCTTTGTTTTCAGTACACATTGTCATTTATGTGTTCATTCATTTGGGGGGTTCTAGCCCTGCACTCCCTGGAAAGTCAAAGCAGCTGCTTGACTAACCCGGGGAGCTCTTTTAGAGCAAAGTAGAACTGTAGTAGATCCATTTAGCAGCTAGAAAAGCAATCAGAGAGCGCAGACCTCCGCCACTAGCCCTAGCTCCCAATAGTTAAGAATCCTTTAAAAAATTCATTGATTCATCCCCATGTGCCCCCCACCACAGCATTCGCTGATTACTCCCTCCTCGGTGTGGTGGAAACACAGTGAGGCAAAGCATTGGCTTCGCCACGGGTGGACTGTCATAGCAGAAGCATTGTCTGCCAGTGCCAACAGATGCACTGACAGTCTCACCCATGGAAGTCATGGCAGAGGGTGAATATTCCTCTATTCCTCCCAGCATTGTGAGTATTCTTGCTACAATTCGCTGTCTTTCTCTCTGTTACGCTCTGACTCGTCTCCTCGACCAGGCGTGCGTCTTTCAAACTCTATAAACTCCAAAACTTTGAGTAGAAATACACCCAAAAATGCTGCTGGGATTGAAGTTACTCATGTCCGCCATCTCCTGGTGTAAAGTGGTAACAGCGCAGACCTCCACCAACAGTACAGAATCCTTTAAAAAATTCCTGGATCCAGACAGTGATCCAGATCACTCCCAAAATCTAATCAGTTCTTCCTTATGCCATTTCTGACATTTCCTGAAAATTTCATCAAAATCCGTCCTTGACTTTTTGAGTTATGTTGCTAACAAACAAACGAACAAACGAAGAAATGAACAAACCCACCCGATCACAAAACCTCCTTGGTGGAGGTAATAAAATGGTTAATTGTATGATGAGTGTTTCTGACTGATTGTAGATTATGATATAGAATGATTAACTGCTCGAATTTGTTGAAAAATGCATAAGCTGAGGAACCTAATAAGAAGTGCATATTAAATCGCAATATCAGGGAAAAAAAATCACAATTAGATTATTTTTGCAAATCATTCAGCCCTAGTTTGGACCAAAAACTGAGGCTGAAGTAAGGAGTAGATGTGAGTCAGCCGCTTTAGGGCACCAGGGGAAAGAACCCACACCTCAAAGTCCACACCTTTAGGGTGGAGTGATGCAGCAGGAAGCATGGCCGTAAGGTATCGGTTCCAAACCTGGGGTCTGGGACCCCAGTCTGCTGGTAAGTACAGCTGACTTATCAGTTTATATGGGCAGAAATGTTCATATCTACTGAAACTGATATCATGCTGATAATGTCATGCATCCATTATAATAATTATCTTAAATCTTGTGTCACTAAAATGTTATTTAGATCAGCCAAACTGGTCTTGGTTTAATTTAATTTTTATCATATTTCTGCATGAAGTTCTGCACAACTCTGTCACATTCCTTGTCCAGAAAGTTGCAGGAAGAACAAACAATTCCAAATTCAATTTGATTTAATCTCACTACTTAGTCAAGAAATGCACTGCAGCACTTAAACTAGCACTGGGAGCTGAGAGTCATGTGTGAGGTATTTTAGTGAAAATCCAGTGTTATGGGCTGATTCTAGACCTTTATCTCCTGGACCTTTAACAGTTTCTAGTTTATCCTCGAGTCAGAGTGAACATTTGTCTGAAGGTAGAAGAGAATAACTCAAGGCTTTCTTGAGATATTGGCTTCACAAACAAGGATAAACATAACACTCAACAGCCTTGACCTTTGACCTATAAGCTCCAAAATCATATCAGTTCCTCCCTGAGTCAGAGTGGATATCTGTGCAGTCTGAGAATCCCTCAGTGTTTCTTTGGTATTGAATACTTTTCCTGCTGCTGTTTTAAACTTCGTATCACCATATAAATTCCTTTTTTCTAGAACATTAACTCTTAAAGAATCTCCATTTAGACTCATTTTTCATGAAATGTGTGGATTACATTTAATAATCCCTCTCCACGTTTTTATGCTTACATAATATTCTGCAACAGATGTTCTCCAGGAACACGCCCATTTCTTGACTCATAATGCTGAAAAAAAGGATGCTGAGTGACCACAAGCTGCTGCTGCACATGTCAGGAATGCTGCCTTTTGTTCATCAGTCATCATGGACGCTCTCTCAGCTGAACACAGGCACTTCTTGCTGCTGTTTCTTGTCTATGACTGGAATGTTTCCCTGTTTTCCTTTCTGTTTTCTTTATCAGTCATGGAAGGGCTTTGCTAGTGTTCATGCAGAGTGGTTAAACTCCTCACTTCTGACTCCACACAGATTTAAATGACAGTTTTTCTGACAGTTGTGAAAAACAATGGCTGTATGGAATGCAATCAAACACAGTGACATCTCTGCCATGGAATAAATGCCTCCTGAAATAGATGTAATCATCCTACAAAGCATTAGGTGCTGTCTAATCTGGCCAGTGGCGTGGGCGCACTAGCTAAACCCCTTCAATGCAGAGTGGATCCATGCGTGGATTAACCCATTCATCATCCCCATGACTCCTCTGTCACACATTAGCACAGCTGAAGGACTTAATGATCTGATTCCAGCACAATCCACACTTCCTCTGACTCACAGGGAGATAAGTGTTACTACCATGGCTCAGCGCTACATCCTGTCTGAGTTCTTTCAAAATACACATCATTTAAACACTTTTATTCATCTACTCAGGGATAAGACTCATTGTTTTCTATAAAATGATAACCATAGGACTCAATGTGTTCATTTGCATTGATTAAACTTCAGTGGATGATAAACATCTTCAAATTTAGAATAATTTTTGGAACTCAGCCTTTGTGTCTGCCCTTCTTTTCTGTCTTATGGTGAATTAAACAGGAGACACTGGTTGCTTAATGAAAGGAGAAGTACCCAGTGAAGTAATCCTCAATCCCAATCCTGCCCTTTTTGTTGGTCATAACTGTGTAGTTCTGTTTTATTTCAACGATGGATAGATTAATCATCACATCCCCGGTTTTTGGATTTTGACTCTCATGATAGTATTTTAAGACAGTGTGGCTCTTGGGTAGAATAAGGTTGAGTACCCCTGTTTTATACAGATTCTGTAAACCTGGAGCACAAAGACTTTTTCAGCTCTAATTGTAGTTGTGTCGCTCAGAGAGGCCAGTCAGTCCTGTGAATAAGGGGCCGTCTTTCCTGGGAGGCTTCACTCACTCTAATCTGCTAACAGTGTTAATTAATTCTTTGCAGGCAGACTTCTAAACCCCGTGGGACTTATCACACCTCAGTTATGGGTTGGAAACAGCAGATTTTCTCAGGGCTGGCTCTGGAATGCAGTCTGTTGAGTTTGCAGTGTATTCTCATGAATTTCATTGAAACAGAGGTGGATTTTAGCTTTCAGGCACTGTGGTCCTGTCTGACACCCAGGACAGTCTAAAACAGAGCTGGTGGGACAAACAGGTCACTGTCTTTACTTTTTAAACCATCTACATCCTAATCAGTGAGACGCTGGCATGCATGTCTGTAGTTGAGGTGTTTTTACTATATATACTACATATATTATAGTTTGTTTGTGTTGTTTGAGTCGGGCATGGACCCGTTTGTTTCACTGATGCATAATTACCTTCAGTTTGGTGACGTGTACATTAGGTCCGATTGATTTGGGAAAATAATTGAATTGCAATTTTTTTCCCCAATACTGCAACTGCAAAATACAATACATTTTTTTTTTTTTTTACATTTAGGTCCTGATATTATTTTTTGCAACAAACACAAGCAATAAATCATTCTATATTACAACCAACACAATATTAGATAAAACTAGGGCTGAACAATTTAGAAAAATATCTAATTGTGACGATATTGACTCGTATATGACTAAATGATGTTAAAGAGCTGATTGAATGTGTATTTTAAATAGAAAAAATTTACAAAAGGCATAAGGTGCAACTAGTCACTGCTTCAGTAGTGACTGGCTGAGTAACAAATATGTATACCAGACCTGAATGCAGCAAAAATGCTTAAAGCCACAAAACTATTACTTATTGATTGATTGATTTACTTACTTCTTAATATTAGTCACAGCTTTGTTGCTTCATCCTGACATCTGGCCAGTCAGGTCCAGGCTCTTTGTCCTCCTCTCTTAACGCCTTATTCTTAAACACTCCACTGAGTTTTCTTAGTGCTTCATGCTAACTGTCTTCCTAGCATCTCTTGATGACCTAAACAACGAACGCAGGTGCAATACCTGTCAGAAAGCTAGTATTATCACCCCTACTGTGCATGACGTCCTCTGTGTGTCTCAAATTATGAAGCATCTCTCTCTGCTGCCACCTGTTGGCATCTGGTGAGTGGTTAGTGATAATCCCTTCACGTCGCAGTCATGTTGCGCCCACAGGGCTCCTATCTCTTGTACAGAAGAGGAGCGAATGCGCATGCGCAGCCTTAAAACGGCAGTGAATAGAAGGCTCCAGGCGCAGGAGCCTACCGCCCCAGGGAGGAAATGAGTGAACAGGAAATAAAGGCAGACGCTTAGAATGTTTGTGATCTACTGATTTATTGCACATTACACATTTAAATCTCTTAATAAACCATCTTTATGCAGTGCATGATGGAGTTTATCTATGTTCATATTAAAGTATTGATATTCAAAGCAAATGTGTAAAAAATTATTTAATGAACTTAAGATCTGTCCTTTCTTTGTGGAGAGTCACGGGGGGGCAGCGCCCTAGCGTCCCCTATTGGACAGTCGCCAGTGGAGTCGTGATGTAAACAAGCAGCAACAAGAGGCCGGTGCAGGGTGTGGATGCTGCTAAAGCGCCAGTTTTATCAGAACTTGACGACATCTAAGACAAGATAAGATAAAATATACTTTATTGTCCTAGAGGGGAAATTTGCCATGGGCAGTAGAGGAACATACACAGCTCAAAACATACACTGACCTTCAAACATCAAGATTTAAGAATAAAATACTGAGTCTGTAATACTATATAAGGTGCCTAAGAGCATCCTACATCATAAGAGTTCATACAATAAACTCTGACAATTCCAACTTCCATACTACAAGAAAAGTGCCAAATATACACGCAATAGAAGGACATTACCTGCTAGACTACCTACCACAGAGTGCTCACATGCAGCAGGTGCCAGGAAGGTATAGCACTTCTGAATACAGAGACTAGGGGCATTTGGGACTGCAGTCTGTTTTTTGTTGAGCAGTGTGATTTAGGTAGGAATGAAAGCAAGTTTGAAACGATTGCTTTTATATTTACAGGCTCTATAGCGCCTCCCTGAGGGGAATAGTTCATATTCTTGAAGTAAAATGGGAGAGGGGTCACCTTTTTTCAAAGATGGCTGTTCTTTCCTCCCAATCACTTTCATTGATGTTTTTACCAGGTTACTTATTTTGGACCTGAGCTGTACAGAGAGGTTGCCAAACCAAGCTGCCACGCCATATCTTATTAAACTTTCATATTTCTCTGTTAAAAGAAGAACAAAGAACAGCAGTGAGTTGTTTTCTTTTTAAAAATGACAAAAGTCAGGGGAGCAGGTGGCCTAGTGGTTGGAGGTGCTCCCTCACATCCATCTGGCATGTCAGGTTGATACCACTAAATATTTATGAAAAACGTACCAAAAAAGTAGGATTTTTGTTGACTATTCTAAAAAACTGCCACTTGGTTGATTAAATGATAACTTATAACATCTCTGCTGCAACAAAAGTTTTAAAATTGGTATTTTTGACACAAATTTCAGATAAAAGAAATACTGCACCTTCTGCGATTTGGAAATTGCAGCAGGCCATGTTGCAATTTCAACTAATTTTGGATTAATTGTCCAGCCCTAGTGTAGATTCACATGTTTACATTTAGTAAAGGACCGAAAGTGTGAGTAAAACTCTGTAACACTGTAAAACACTCTCTAATAGTTGGTATTATAGAAAAATCAACCGGAGATAAAGTCACCTGAAAATCAATCCTTAATAAACAAACAGCATACTAATACAGCCTGATGAGTCTGCAACAGGAATGGAGTCAAAATTAACTAATAAAACACACAAAACAATGGTCTGCGAAGTTTATTCTGTGTTGTGAAAGTCAAATGAATTTTACAGAGAAAGACAAAATAATCACAATATGGGTGCTAAAAGGTTAAATATTGGTATTGACAGAAATATTTAAAAATACTGTATAAACTAGCAGTATAAATCGTGAATCTGCCTTAAAAGAAAGCCGAACGTACAGGTGTGCCATCATGTTCAGATGGTCGTCTTCATACTCGAGGAGGCCCACTGTGAACATTTTGGATAAAGCCCAAACCTTCAACAACCACCAGACCGTCTACTTCCTGTTCCTCTCTCTGCTTCACTACACTGAGCCTCAGAGCACTTCTACAACTGTGAAACAGCTGACGAATCATCAGCTAAAAAGAGTTTGGAAAATAAATATCTGAAAAAAAGAGTTTAACACTATAAAGGGACAACCATTATCTTTATTCCAAACTTAATTATTATCGAGCGTTTACAGATACATGGAAGTAAGTGGCAGAGTTAAACACTTGGTCGGACATCAGTGGTGAAAGTGAGTTAAAGACAGATGCAGTTACCTGCTTTCAGGTGTTTCTGTGTTTCATGCTTCTAGAGAGCGACACGGAAACTGGACCCAGAAGAGCGTAACAGTTCTTCATCCCCCCAAACATCTCCTCAGACTGAGGAGCTTTTATGAAGCAGCTATTAGAGAGAAAAACAAGTTACACATGTAAATGAGGGGTGTGTAGATAAACTGATCTGGATTGGTTAACTGACCTAAACGTCAAAGGTCAGAGTGCATCGGTCCGTGGAGTCCTAATATGGAGGAATACGCTGCCTGTCTGGTTTAGAACAACGGCCGCTCAGAAATCTCACCTGTTCACACAGCAGAGCTGAAGATTAGGGCTGCAACAACCAATCGATAGAATTGATAAAAATTGATCATTAGAAGTGTTGGAAACAAATGTATTTATCGATAAGTTGGATTGCGTGATTGTGGCGTCACTTGGCGTGGCATGGAGCTGTTTACGTCACACACAGGTGGCTGGTAAACTTTACATTGGCTGAGTTTAGTGCTTCTCTGATTTTAATCTGATGATTAGAAAAAAAGATTTATTGATCATCAGCCGTGTCTCATGATGGAGATCAGACTCTAGCGTTCTAAAAATAGCTTGTTGTTGTACTTTAGTTTCTGCTACGATACAAGACTGGATAAAAACAACAGCACTGGACTGTCAGGCGTTCGTGTAATCGTGATATTTGCCTCACTCTGTGTTCTACATGTCCGTTAAAACTTCAACAGGAGAGGAAGGAAAAGCGTGAGCTGCAGTCACAGGGCCAGAGCAGCAGCTGTGTGTGTGTGTGTGTGTGACTCAGAGGAGAGAGTGTGTGTTTCCGTCTGTGAGCGTGGGTCAGTCTGACAACAAGCTAACGAGGTAACGTTAGCTTGTTGGATGAGGAGAAATGTTTTTAAGTTCTGGTATTATCAATAGCTTTAGGAGGCTGAGGCTCACCTGTGGCTCCTCTGGGATCAAATAGCTGCTAAAAGCACCGTCCCACTCTAAGAGTCTTTGATTCTAACAGATCCTCAGGATCTTAAAGTCTTTATGTGTGTTTGTTTAAACCATTAATTATTTTTTGTGTTTATTCTGTGGCATGCTCATGCTATTTAATTTATCAGAACTCATGAAGTTTTTTTTTAGTTTTAACTATATAGACATTTAAACTCTAACATTATTTTGACAGATTTGGAGAAAAAACCTTTAGATTCATCAATGAATGAAGAAAAAAAATCACCTGATGAATGGATGATTGAAATGGTTGCCGTAGATGCTAACACTAAACGTAACACGAACAGCCTACGAACGTCTCTCTGGAGAACATGAACGGCTTATTTAGGTGAAATCTGTCGACTGAACTGAATATTTGACTTTATTAGGTTAGCTTTAGATGCCTATTCTTGTTTGATATGAAACTACTCCGTTTTAAAATGTAAAACTCAAAGATTTAAGCTACAACATTAGCGTTATAAAGGAAACAGTCTTCTCATTCCATTAATAAGAAATGATTTTTTTAATCTAGCATGAATATTCAGTGTTGGATGATAGAATCCTCCTGGAGGAGCCCAGACTCCTGATTTTATCCTGTCTGCTGTGATTAAATAACCCAGTACTGATGGAAAACCCCAGTCCAGGTCTCTGACACCCGGTCTACCCAGTAGCCCATTTAACAACAGAACAGCTCACATTTATTTAGCAGGTCTTCCCTTTTCAACAGTCAAACTGAGAACCAGCTCAGCACACCTGCTAAAATCTGAAGTGATGCACAATAAGTACTTTTTTAACTGATGCGATAACTGATATTTTCCTACTCCTGTTGGCCGGTAACCAATAAAATACACATTTTTCATTTGTTTATTTTAAAAGATGTTTATTTTATGTATTAATGCACATGGGGGGTGAGAGGTCATTACCCAGAGTTCGTGACCACAGGTGAGGGTTGGGACATGGGCTGGCTGGTAAATCTAAAGCTTTGCCTTATGACTCAGCCCCCTCTTCACCACCACAGTACAGTACAGCGTCTTAAAAACTGCTGATGCTGCACCAATCCACTGGTCAATCTCACAGCCCATCATACGGTCATGTAAGACATGAGATACTCGGACTCCTTCACTTGGGGCAGAGACTCATCCACACCTGGAGGGACCAATCCACTGTTTTCTGGCAGAGGACCACGGTGTCAGACTTGGAGGGGCTTATTCTCATACCAGCCACTTCACCCTCAGCCACAAGCGTCCCAGGTCCTGTTTGAGGTCCCAGCCGAGGACACCAGTAGAACCACATCATCTGCAAACATCAGAGGTGAGATTCTGAGAGAACCATCCTCCCCCTGACTGCGCCTTGAGATCCTGTCTATGAAAATCTTAAACAGCATCAGAGATGAGGGGCAGCCCTGGCAAAGGCCAACACACACCAGGAACACGTCAGACTTTGAGCTGAGGACACAGACACGGACCTGACCACTCCAGGGACACGATTGTGAGTCTTCTCCAAATCCACAAAACACATGTAGACTGGATGAGTGACCCCCATGCTCCCTCAAGGAGCCCTGCAGGAGTGCAGAGCTGGTCCACTGTCCCACAACCAGGACACAACCTGCATTTGGTTAGACAATGTACTGAATCATTTTAAAGGAACAGTATGTAGAATTTCATATGAAATGTTTAAACTAATTTAAATGACTGAAACATTTATTAGTATTAATTTCTTAGCACTTGGATCACTTCAAACAGTTCCAACAGATTTTAAGGCCAGAGAAATCCTTGTCTTTTTTAGTGATCATAATGGGAAATCATATTATTCAGTTAAACATGAAAAAGCACAGATTTTAAGAGCGCATGCAAGCATGTGTCGGGGTTTGAATGCATCCCTCAGACTGTATTCCAAACCTCTCAGATGTCTGACCACAGCCATCACGGAAAAACAAATACCCCCTAGAACAAGACCTTTTTCTCAGCATGTCCCCTCCATGTTGTTTAAGACGGCCGTCTCCGCAGTCGCCTCTTTTCTCCTGAATCTTTGTCACGTTTGTGAGAAACATGTTCTCAGTGACCTCAGTGTCTCTGCAGGCAGTTGTAATTGCATGTGTGGTTATTTCAAGGTAAACTAGAGTCATCACAAGCCACACCCCCTGAACATCTGCCTGGACTATCCTCAGTAAATCCAGCACCACTTAAACTGGCACACCGGGGCTTCTGTTTAAGGGCAGGGTTTACAAACAGTCCTAACAAACCACAGTATGACGTTAATGAGGTGAACTCAGAGCACACTGGATTATAAAGACAAAAACACACACTGCTCATAGGCGAATTAAAACCTCTGCACCAGTGATCCTCAACCAGTGGCTCTAGAGCCACATGTGGCTCCTCTAAGTCTAAATCTGAAATATTCCCCCGAAAACCATAAAAAAGGGAAACTTTGACCTCAGAATTATCCGTTGCAATTTGTTTCCCACACTTTGACCACTTAGTTGTCAAACTTAGTCGTCAACCTTTATTTTTTGTTTATATATTTACATTGCCTTTATTTGCAATTTTCACCCTTTTTTGCCACTTTAATCCTGCTTTAAGTGAATTGCATTTTTTCCTTTTTTGCCACTATTTGCCCATTTAAGGTGCCTCTTGCCATTACATGTCACTTTTCCGATTTCCCCCAACCTTTTTGCCAATGTTAGTAACTTTTCACTCATTTACCCCCACCTTTTTGCTACTTTTTGCCAATTTTAGTCACTCTTCACTCATTTTCCTCACCTTTTTGCTGCTTTTTTGCCAATTTAAGTAATTTTTGACTCATTTTTCTCCACCTTTTTCTGCCTTTTGCCTATGTTAGTAACTTTTCACTCATTTACTCCCACCTTTTTGCTGCTTTTTTGCCAGTTTTAGTCATTTTTTACTCATTTTTCTCCACCTTTTTGCTACTTTTTGCACATTTAAGTCAATTTTTTCTCATTTTTCTCCACCTTTTTGCTACTTTTTGCCAATGTTAGTAACTTTCCACTCATTTACCTCCACCTTTTTGCTGCTTTTTGCTGCATTTTCTTTCAGAATTAAAGTGGCGGTACTTAGTAGTTCTGTTTCAAACCATTTCTTGATGCCCAATTGTCTTTATGTGGTTTGTTTTAAAAGTTAGAGAAAGGTGTCATCAGAATGCCTGAGTACCCCTCATCCTCAGGGTCTCCTGCTGCTATTTATTCATTTATTGATTGCTTAAATTCAGTGTGTGATGTGATTGTTAGTGCTCCAGCCCATGGCAGAGGTTATGAGTGTCACTGGCTGGTTTTTAAGGCTTTCATGTGTGCTTAATGGATTACAGAGCTCAGATCAGATAGATCATCTGCTGAAGTGCTTGTTGAGGTCAGGGCACATTCAGAGAACTTCCTGTTGTTCCCTCTCGCTCTCAACATCACATCTCAGGTTTCTCTTCAAACTGGACTGTTTTTATTTTGGCGCTGTGTTTTTGTGATTTCCCTAACTTTAGAAACCTCCTTGCAGCCCTGAATCCTGGTTGTTCCAGAGATGAAGACATATTAATGAGAGTTAAGGGGAGTACCGCCATCTTGTGGAGAAAAGCATGCAGTGCATCATGAGAACTCAGGTCCATGTCTGGAGCTCATATTATTAGGAGTGGTTCATATTTGATGTTCTTTGGACCTGGTGTGTCTGAGCTGAGTTTTAGGAGAACAAGTGTCTGACTACTAATCCTGTCCAATCAGAGCAACAACATGGACTGACTGTTCTGATTGGACAGGACTGGTAGTCAGACGGTTCCTTCGAAGTGCTCCTTAACCAACCACCCCCACATAAAGTCTGTTGTAATGTTTTCATAGATGAAGCTGATGGTGTGTGATGAAGAACTGCAGACACTGAGTCCACAAAAACCTTATAATGGACGCAGTGGGCCGTCCCATCATGACCACTTACTATAGAATACTGACTGTCAGACGCATAAACTGGAGGCTCAGTGGTCCATGCCAACTTCAGGCTCTGTTCTGTGTGTCGTCTATAAACCAGACCCCGGGGTTACTACCGGAGCCGCTGCCTCAGCTTTGTGCTGTTTGACAGTTTTCCCAGGCAGATGTGAAAAATCTCCCATGCAGCGCACATAGGAAACAGTTTTTAACAATTCCAACGCTCACTGAAGTTTCCTGATCTGTGTTTTTTTTTTCTAAGCTAAGAACAGAACTTAAGAGCTCTCCAGAACATTTGATTGCTGACTGTTGGGCTGGGCGATGATGGCAAAAATCACGATCACGATTAATTGAACTTTTTACATCAGTTAGGATTTATGGATGATTATTCCACCCCCAACCTCTGTCTCTGTTTGTTCTGAAAAAAACTGTATCATTTTAAAACCAATAACTGGAAGGAACAGCCACAGATGAACAATTTATGGCTATTTATTGCCATTTTTTGCCTCCTGTAATTTTTTTTTGGTAACTTCTCACCCATTTTTGCCACTTTCTGTCCTGTTTTGTCACTTTTTCTCTCTTTTTTTTTTTACTTTTCACCCACTTTTTTGTCATTTTATGCCTACTTTGCCCCTTTTTGCCGCTGTTTGACAATTATATGCCACCTTTAACTTTTGTTTAGTGCCACTTTGATCAGTTTTTGCCACCTTTCACCACTTAGATTGTGGCTCTTGCGAAGGTATTTTTCAACGGTTAGGCTCTTTAAATGAGCGGGGTTGAGTAACGCTGATTTAGAGGCTCTCAATGTCAGTTTGGATTATTTTTCCATTAATTGCCCAGCTCTAGCTGAGAGGATAAAATGTGTAATTTTGCACTCATCTTAACTCAAATGTGCAAGATAAAGAATGACACAATAAAATATACATTTTAATTCTATTATCAATGTAACACTTTATTATAATAAAATGAAAGGCATAAATACCACGACTTAAATTTAGTGAAGTCTTGATTTAAACATCTTGGCTGACACTGAAAAGTGTCAAAAATGTGTTGAAGCAGCAATAGAAATAAGTCAAAGGTGGTGAAAAAGGTCAAAAAGCGGCAGAAAATGTGGTATAAAAGTGGTGGAAAGGGGCAAAATAGACATAAAATGACAAAAACCCTGGAAAGTTGTTGATTAAAATGGGCAAAAAGCATCAAAAAGGTGGGAAAAATGGGCTGAACACAGCAAAGAGTGGCAAAAATGGGCAAAAATAGCAAAAAGTGGCATTTAATGGCAAAAGGCAGCTTAAATAGGCAACAGGGGGCAAAAAATAGTGAAAAACTGGATAAAAGTGACCAGAAAGGGGCAGAAGGTTGCAACAAGAGGTTGTCAAAAGTGGGCTTAAAACAGCAAAAATGAATTAAAAGAGTCAAAAAAAAAAGAAAGAAAAATAGGGCAAAAAAATGCAAATAAAGGATATGGATATAAACAGATAGAAAGTATAGGTTGACAGTTAAGTTTGACAGTTAAAGCCAACTCTATAAGTGTGGTCAACAAAATAAGTAATGACTTGCAATGGATAATTTTTGAGGTCATTGTTTCCCTTTAATAAGGTTTTCTGGGGAATAATATTTCAGATTTAGACATAAAGGAGCCACAGATCATCGCTAAAGAGCCACATGTGGCTGTAGAGCCAGGCGTTGAGTATCGCTGTTATAGAGTACAGTTATTATGACTGCATTAGAGCTTCCCCTGCTGACCGCCGTGTGGCTGATCTCTTCTGTTTGACTCTCAGCAGCCCGCTGTCTCCTGAGATCAGGAAAAATGTGGGCAAACTGTGCAAATAAAAGTTTTTTTTTTTAACCCTGATGATTTAGAAAAATGAAGCAGTTCTATATAGATCAATCAGAGTTCTTTCAAAGGCTAAGTTTAATTTTCCATGAATTCCTGCTCTGCCACAGAGCGTTTGAGTGAGTGACCATAGAGATGCAGCGTTAGAACAGGTGAGATGGTGATTTCATGCTTTGGTAGAGTGTTGGTATTATTTCTTCATGATCTAAGATTGCCCTGTCACACACCTTGTACCTGCCATCATCTATCATCTAAAGCTCATCTGATCCTGCGGTCGTTATAACTCAGCAGAGCTGTTTAAGGAATCATCTCATGTAAGTTGGTGAAAAAGATGTTAAACAGAATTTGGAGGTGCTGTATTCTTTAAAATCTGTCGGCTCAATCAACAAATAGGCCTAATGATGGATAAAGGTAGAAAGCAGCCTCCATCAGTGAATCTGGTCCTGATAGAGAGGAATGAGTGGGACCTGTAAGAGTCTGGATGAAGACCATCAACCATTAGATATGAACGTCCTCTGATCAACAGTAGGGGGAGCTAGAGGACCACAGTTACCTCCAGCTCCTCTCTGATTCACAGAAGCCTGGCTGCTGATTTTTCTAGAACAGAGCCCTCAGATTTCTCCAGACTGAAATGTGAAGCTGCCATTTGTTCAGCTCTGAGCCGAAATCAGGAGAACCATGAAGACGTTAACGATGAAGAATAATGAGGCAGACAGAGGGTTAACGGCTCTAAGCAGCAATGATGCCAGCACTCTGTTATGTAAGTCTAATGTATGTATGTGATGCATGGTCCCCATGGCGACAGCACCAGAGCAGATCTCCAGTGTTGGAGCAGACGAGCAGCTAAGTTATTCCTCCTACAGTGCTGAGGTCAGAGACACCCACACACAGATCTGACCCTGCTCCCAGCCTCGTGGCCAACCTCACAGACTCACAGAGACCACCTTTGTGTTTCCAGCCTCCAAGCACGTATACAGGAAGAGAGTTAACTAAAAGCTGTGGTTCTGATTCATTCAGCACGCTGTACCTCTAATGTAGTCCCACAACGATATAAAGATTTCTAAATGCTCTTCAGTCTTTTAAAAACATTCTTCTCTTTAATTCTTTTAGTCTGTTGATCAGTCTGATTATCTGTGATTCTCTTAGTCTGATCTCAGGTTTTATCACGCAGCATTAACACATTTATTAAAGAGCTTCCTCCTTTAGTGACGTCTATCTGTGAACATGTCAGCCACACAACCAGAGCCCACGCTGGATCTCCTCATAAACACTCAGGCTGTTGGAACAAATTTCCTGGTTTGAATATAATTCGAACATTTAAAAACTCATTCATATTCAAAAGCTGAAGTTACGGTTCAAATGTGTTTTAAACATATTTTTGCTGTTTATAACTGTCCTTCAGTCTCTCCCATCTCTCCTTGGCCTCTACTTCACCCAAATGTTTGGTTACATGTCACGTGACATGATGAACAATAAAGTTTTCACGCCAAAACACAGAGGTGCCAATGGCTGCCATGTTTATCGCCAAGCTGGTGCACACGCTGGTGGTGATTTGGCAAGTGAGGCTTCACTACATTAAGAGATGCTGATGTACGAGAGTAAAACCACATCGCCAAATGACAGTAACCCTCTGTCGTGGTGGAAAACATCCTGGTCCAGGTATCCTCTCCTGTCCCAGCTGGCAGGCTGTGCATCCTGGTCACCTCTGTCAGGGTGGAGAGGGTTTTCTCCACGGCTGGGACGATAGTGAACAAAAGCTCTGTTCTTGATTCAGAACCGTGGATCGCCTCGTATTTTTAGGTAAAAACATGTAGAGACAGGATAGTACCAACATTTTTTAATGTTTGGTTCATCATAAACATGATGTCATCACCACCGTAAGCGGCGCAACTTAATACGTTTTTGTTTGACATTTAATTTCTAACCTGTTTATTCGTTTTTAAGTTGACCGTCAGTACTAAAAATACCTGTTAAAGGCCTCTAAATGGTGCAGGTGGCTGTGTTTGCACTCTGTGGTGTAATATTGGAGCGTCCTCTAGTGGACAAATGTGTAACTACACAGGGATTAAAGCAACTGAACATTTTACATACATTTTAATAAAAAAATGTCATGAATATCAAATATAATTCAAAATCTGTAAAAAATAATAAATGAAATTGGAATAGGACTGTAGATAAATGTTGACAGCCCTGATAAACACACAAAGGTTTAGACCAATGTGGTTAGACTGTCTTTACTTTGGAATCAATGATGGCTACGCTGCAGAGTTTCTGAACCACTCTAAGATATTGATTACTATTGCTTTAAATGTGGTTTATCATCTGGAGCATGGCTTTGGTAGAATACATGTGCAAATAAATGTAATTATCTCTTTTAACTGTGTTATGTAATTTTCTTCTGGTCTGTCTTCCATTGTGTTGCTGTAGACCTGTCCTACCCCCCCACCCCCAGTTAAGAGCTCAGTCTATGTGGGTCTGTCCTGCTAAAATCAAGGATAAATACAAAGGAATAATCAGGATGCAGTTAAGGTTTGAAATGATCACATTAGAGTTTGAAAATCATATTAATCATACTTTGTTTTTAGGCACAACTTAAGCAACAGAATCTAAAAAACTAAGTGAAATTTCTCAGTCATTTTTGGATTTTTTAAAGGATGATGGAAAATGTGATTGAGCTAATGAAGGTGACCCTGTAAGCTAGCACAAACAAACACATGCACAGACCTTTTTGATTCTGCACACCTGACCCATCATGGAGGTTATTAAATCTATTATAAAAGGGTTCTTCTCATAGCCGGTGGGCTTTAATCACCAACTTTAACACCAGAGGTTACTGAATACACGTCACTATTAGTGCTGACGGTGCACTCTGGAAGTGTCTGAGTGCTCTGGTCACAGACGGCTGCAGCTGGCGTTGTGGTGCAGCGGGTCAGCATGCTTCAAACTATGTGCAGAGTTTTAAACAGCCAGCGTGGTGAACAAACTAGACAAGGACTCAAACCACAGTGAGGGCTCTGTATCTGTGAGATCAGCAGGCTTCCCAGGGATCAGAGGTCTGACCTGATGAATGCTGGACTAGATTGGACTGAATATGTGCAGGACGTCTTCAGACACTTGTGTCGTTTAAGCGTAAAGTCAGAGATCCAGAGTAGCAGGCAGAAATGCTCAGTGTGCTGCAGAACAGCATTTTAACAACATGGCGATCATCTTAAATGGTTCATAGTTCAAAGTTCAAAGTTCATAGATGAAGAAGTTGTTCTCTGCTGTCCCTGTTAAAAAGATGAGGTGTAGACGCTGTGCTGCTGTCTTCATCTTTTCTCTTTATGACAGAAAAATGCAAAACCCCAAATATTGTTCTTTATATGAAATCTTAGTAGTGGAAATGGTGCTATATGAATTTAATCCTACTAATAAATTCATCTTTCATTTTTCTTTCTATCCTTATTTTAAAGAGAAAACTTTGAAATGTCCAATTATAGTCATTTAAAAGGTCACATATAATGCAAAATAAATTTTTTTTCAGGCTTTTGTAACAAAGATATGTGCCCCTGGCCTGTCCACAGAATCAGAACCCCACCCCCCCTTCTCCACCTTCAGTAAATGTGTGCTAAAACAAACCGTTCTCAGATTTTCCTCTCATGATGTCATGTGGGGAGTTAGCCCCGCCCCCAGGTTCCTTTGGCCCTTTCCGCTTGGAAGAAAGTGCCACCCTCCTCTCCTGATATCTATCCATAGTGAGTCCTTTTCTCTGTGATTAAGTAAATGTAGTTACCCACCAGAATTTCCTTTTTCCTTCAAAATAAAAGCAAATCTTTTCCCAAACACTAGGTAAAGTACCCGTGTAGCTAAAGAAAGAACTAATTCTAAACAAATACCAGGATTAATAGTTTCTTGATGAAATCTCTAACAAGGGCCAGGCATTTAATCACAAATTAGCTTATATCATGATATGGCTCATTGCCATATACAATAAAAAGTTGCAATATTTCTTTAACCTGAAATTTGTCCGAAATAGCAGTTTAATAAAATCATTTGGGTTTTTTTGCAGCAGAAATTTTATGCACGTTATGCAATAATTCAAGTGTCAATTTTCAGGAGGTTATGTGGTCGGCAGGGTTAGTTAGTTTGTTTGTTAGCAACATAACTCAAAAAGTTATACACAGATTTTGATGAAATTTTCAGGACATGTCAGAAATGTCATAAGGAAGAACTGATTAGATTTTGGGACTGATCCGGATCACCATCTGGATCCAGGAATTTTTTCAGGATTCTTTAGTATTGGGAGATAGGGCTAATGGTGGAGGTCTGCGCTCTCCGAGTGCTTTTCTAGTTTTTAACAGATTACAAGAATTCTCCTTCTTGAGTTTTATGTTTGTTTTTGTTAGTCAAAATGAGTGGCAAAAAATGATAATCCCTTCAATAAAGCAATGGGTATGAAATTAGCAATATGAGCAGAAATAAGTTCATTCTAACTAATATTGATGAAACTTAGCGTTTGTTCATACCCTCAGCTGTAGTCAGCTTCTAGCCAGCTTCAACTCCTCCACCCCAGCCTCCTCCTTTATAGCATGAAGCTTTCCCTCTTCCACCACAGCCTCCTCCTTCATAGCTTCACCTCCTAAACCCCAGCCTCCTCTTCTATAGCATAAAGCTTCACCTCCTCCACCCCAGCCTCCTCCTTCATAGCTTCACCTCCTCCACCCCAGCTGCCTCTGCTTTGGCATAAAGCTTCAGCTCCTCCACTCCAGCCTCCTCCTTTATAGCTTAAAGCTCCACCTCCTCCATCCAAGCCTCCTCCTTTATAGCATAAAGCTTTCCCTTATCCACCCCAGGCTCCTCCTTCATAGATTAAGCTTCACCTCCTCCACCCCAGCCTCCTCTTCTATAGCATAAAGCTTCACCTCCTCCACCCCAGCCTCCTCTTCTATAGCATAAAGCTTCACCTCCTCCACCCCAGCCTCCTCCTTTATAGCTTCATCCCCCCGCCTCCTCCTTCATAGCTTCACCTCCTCCACCCCAGCCTCCTCCGCTATGGCATGAAGCTTCACCTCCTTCACTCCAGCCTCCTCCTTTTTAGCTTATAGCTTCACCTCCTCCCCCATCTCCTTCTTTTTAGCTTAAAGCTTCACCTCCTCCACCCCAACCTCCTCCTTTAAATCTTAAAGCTCCACCTCCACCACCGCAGCTTCCTCCTTTATAGCATAAAGCTTCACCTCCTCCACCCCAGCCTCCTCTTCTTTAGCATAAAGCTTTTCCTCTTCCACCCCAGCCTCCTCCGCTTTGGCATGAAGCTTCACCTCCTCCAATCCAGCCTCCTCCTTTATAGCTTAAAGCTTGACCTCCTCCACCCCAGCCTCCTCCTTTGTAGCATAAAGTGTCACCTCCTCCACACCAGTCTCCTCCTTTATAGCATAAAGTGTCACCTTCTCCACACCAGCCTCCTCCTTTATAGCATAAAGTGTCACCTCCTCCACACCAGCCTCCTCCTTTATAGCATAAAGTGTCACCTTCTCCACACCAGTCTCCTCCTTTATAGCATAAAGTGTCACCTTCTCCACACCAGCCTCCTCCTTTATAGCATAAAGCTTCACCTCCTCCACCCCAGCCTCCTTCTTTATAGCTCAACGCTTCACCTCCTCCACCCTAGCCCCCTCTTTTATAGCATAAAGCTTCACCTCCTCCACCCCAGCCTCCTCCTTTATAGCCTAAAACTTCACCTCCTCCACCCCAGCCTCCTCCTTTATAGCCTAAAACTTCACCTCCTCCACCCCAGCCTCCTCCTTTGTAGCATAAAGTGTCACCTCCTCCACACCAGTCTCCTCCTTTATAGCATAAAGTGTCACCTTCTCCACACCAGTCTCCTCCTTTATAGCATAAAGTGTCACCTCCTCCACACCAGCCTCCTCCTTTATAGCATAAAGTGTCACCTTCTCCACACCAGTCTCCTCCTTTATAGCATAAAGTGTCACCTTCTCCACACCAGCCTCCTCCTTTATAGCATAAAGCTTCACCTCCTCCACCCCAGCCCCCTCTTTTATAGCATAAAGCTTCACCTCCTCCACCCCAGCCTCCTCCTTTATAGCCTAAAACTTCACCTCCTCCACCCCAGCCTCCTCCTTTATAGCCTAAAACTTCACCTCCTCCTCCCCAGCCTCCTTCTTTATAGCTCAACGCTTCACCTCCTCCACCCCAGCCCCCTCATTTATAGCATAAAACTTCATCTCCTCCACCCCAGCCTCCTCCTTTATGGCATAAAGCTTCGACTCCTCCACCCCAGCTGCCTCGTCTATAGCTTAAAGTTCGTTGCACCCTCATTTTCAGATTCATGCTACTGTTGATAAATTGCTTCTAAAATCATTTCTTTGTTCTCAGCACACATTGTCATTAGTGCATCCGTACATTTGGGGGTTTCTAGCCATGCACTCCCTGGTAAGTCAATGCAGCTGCTTTATTAACCCAGGGAGCTTCTTTAGAGCGGAGCATTCTCCAAGAGGTTAAAATATATCCATTTAGCAATAAAATGTGACCGAAGCCAGATAGAGTGCCTGCAAGTCGGCATTCCACTGGCTGAGAAAAATGGATACAAAGTCATTTTCTTCAGAATGATCATTTTTCGTTTTTTCTCTTTTTATGCAAGTCCGACATTTAAACTACTCTTTTGATGAAAAAAGTAACACAAATGTGATATTTAAAAGTGTTAATTTTGTGTTTTAAAATGCCCTATTCTCGCAGTTGCTGCAAGGATATTGAGGGGAGGGGAAAGCGAAACTGCGGGGTGATAATTGGCCACTCAGTCTGCCATTGTCCCTAGTTTCGCCAATTGAGATGGACAATAACAAACACCGCATGGCTCAAACGCCACCCCCCTCAGCACGTAACTACAGCTGTTTCTAGTTATCACCTTTAACAACAAGCCTCAAGATGCACCCTGCAGTGGAGAAAAGTAGAAGAGACGATGAAGAAGCAGCAAGAATTATCAACAGACTTCAGACAACTTCAAGATCACTCGACAGTGAAAGTTTGATGACGGCTGATTTCCTATAGGAATATTTTGATGAGCGTCACCAGTCCGATTCAGAAGCTTGGTTTGGGTGGACTTTATGTAAATGTGGCCCTATTGTTCACACCCATCACCTGGCCTGCCTGAAGGTAGGAGAAGTCATGAAACTTTGAGCCTGTTTTTCTCAGAACAAACAGGAACTAGAAGTTAATATTCATATGAGCATATCTTTGTAAAATATGCTCAGATTAAGGTGTATGATACACCATTAGAAAGCTTGGAATCTACGCTTTCATAATGTGTAAAAGCTCAAAAATGACCTCGGACGACTTGAAGGACTTTTTACCAGCTTTGGTCACAAATGGTTAAATGTATGATGAGTGTTCCTGACTGATAGTAGGTTATGATGTAGAGTGATTTATTGCTTGATTTTGTTGAAAACTGCACAAGTTGAGGAACCTAATAAGAAATGTAAATTGAATCAAAAAATGATGGGAAAAAAACATTGCAATAAGATTATTTTTTCAGCTCTGTCTCTAACTTGGTTTCCTACCAGAGGATGTGACATTTTACTCTGCAGGATTAAACATGATCATACCTGCCATCATTAAGGTTTTAGAATATGAGAGATGGGGTGTTTATGCTCTCAGGGGTCACAAGGCTATTTTTCAGGTCTTACTCTTCATTTTCTGTGTTCTGGAATATTTGATGCTCTTATTGTGATGAGTAAAAAATTATTCTAATTATTTATTTTAAATAAAAGCCTAAATGTTTTTTTTTAGCTCTAATAACGCCCATATAAAAATGACCCAAGTTTCTACTTTACTATTTTTAGCTCAGCAGGAAATATTGGGGCTGTGCTGTTTTTGAAAACTCTTCATATAAAACCTGAACATGGTTGAACTCTGTTGTCTGTGACGCTTCCACCACAGATGAAATCCTGACAGTGTGACCTTCACCCATCACGTTCTCTGGTCCACCGTTTTTAATCACACATTTACCTCACCATGGCGCTGAATGTTATATGGACATCAGGATCAAGTGTTGTGATAATGTAAGGAAGGATGCAGCAGTGTTAATTCTGACGACTAAAACTATGACTGAAACTATTCGTGGACAGCCTTTTTTCCATGAGATAAAACTAGACTAAGGCTGAATCCCAATTCTCCCCTTTACCCTCATTCTTACTCTCAAGCTCAACTCTCAGTCCTAACTCAACCCTCAAAACCGAGGGTTAAGCCGTGTTTCCATCAGGGGGTCCAGTTTGACTCAGTATGGTTTGGTATGGTTTGGTATGGTTTGGTACGCTAAACCCTAAAATAGTTAGCGTTTCCACAGACACCTGTACCCTCACTGGGTGGGCGAGATGTAAATAAATGAATGTGAAGTCACAGTGAGTGTGAGTCTGCTGGTCCAGCCGCAGAGTTATAGAAAGCATAAGTGATAGAAATCAGTGGGGAATAAGCAGTAAACAGCTTTATTTCAGCTGAAAGTGATTTTTAAAAAATAACTACATCCTAATGATGTTAACCGCTGTCAGTCCAGATCCTCAGCTGATGGAATACGTGTACAGAGATGTTTTGAGTCGTAACGGTGCGTTAATATGTGAATATATCTAGTCTAAAACAGTTTATATAACAAAATAGGTTTAGAGCTGTACTGTGAGAATTCACCACATTAAAAATAAAGTAAAAGTTTAGCTGGTGTTTAAAATCAAGCTAGATTAAGTCAGAAATCCTGGGTGTGCTGATTTTGTTTTAAAATAGTCTGCAGCCTGAAGTTTTACGAACACGTCCAACAACCACAGAGTGAAGTAAGAAGTAGATGAATAACTAGTTACAGTATAGAGAATCAGCTGATCTAAGGCTTCGTATTCACAGAACTTCAGCATTAATTTAGTTTCACATCTATCATGGATAGACCAGGCTGATGCAAGCCTTCAGGCTCTGCTTTGTGTTCTTAAAATCAGGTCCAGATAAACGTCAGGAAACTTGATTTGTGGCCAGATACCAACATCCACAGACTAGGAAACAGTTTGGATCTCTGTTGATTCCACATATCCCAGATTTAAGCAGATATTAGTCTGCTTTTCTCCTGTTTTCGCTGCTCCTCACAGAGCAGACTTCCGTGTTTTGAAGCCCGGAGCCGAGCAGCTGTGTCACATGCTGACGTGACATCAGTACAACCCCCTGTTTTTGTGTGTAGCTCCACCTTTTTGGGACGGATAGGTAGGATTGGTACCCCTACGGAAGGGTGCTGAAAAGTGGGACGATACAGGTCGGTTTTTTGGGACCTTTTCCAACTTTTGCGCTATGGAAACGTAAAGACATGCGGGCCATTCTACACCAAACTGAGCCGGACCGCTTGGTGGGAACAACATAAGGGCCATCTGGTGACTTACAAATGGGACATCCCATAATAGCAGTTTCAATTCCCGCCTGTAGAGGGCAGTAATGTGCCAGAACTGCATGGTCTGTCAATTCAGAGGAAGAAGAAGGAGACGGCACAGTTACCAGCTTACCATCATTAAAGTAACAGTAAATGTTACAACGCTGAGGAAGACTAAGTCGAAACGCGCCCGTTGTACCTTGCTGCCTTGAATAAAACTACCAAAAAAGACATTTTTGAGTGCTGACACTTCTCCTTTCTTAGTAAGTATTTTTCTTCGGGCACCTTAAAAAAGTTTTTTTGTTTGGAGGGTGCTCCTTCCTGTGCTTTCTCTGTACGCTACAAAAAGACAAATAATCCATAAAATAATATTAATAAAATAATATTAAACTAAGATCGTAATTCGTAATTTTTAGATCTCTATTAACAAATATATTTTACATTTGTAGCTCGATTTCTTCCCCGTATTCACCGCCATCTTTCTTTGAGTGGTAACCCTCAAAACCAAGGGAGCTCCAGGAACATCTCAGAACTGAGGGAGATAAAGCCCTCAAACTCGCCCCTCAACTCAACTCTCTGTAGAACTGGGACAGCCCTGACACTTTGCAGGAGCATGCATTTTAAGACTGAGGGTTTAGATTGAGGGTTAAGGGGAGAAATGGGATTCTGCCTAAGACTAACAAAAATAGATCTGTGATGACTAAAACTGACAAAAACTAAGTTCAGTTTTTGTGAAGATGACTAAAACTAGACTAAAATGTGATGTAGTTTTGGTCAGACATTCAAAATCCCTGATATTCCTCCACTGTGGGTAAATCTGTCAAAAGACAGTACATCTGTATCTATTCTGCCTCTCAGCTGTAGAAAGCAGGGACCCCAGGTTTGGCAGAGAACACACTACCATGATTTAGTACCAGATAGAAATGACTAAAATGTGACTAAAACTAAAATGCATTTAGTCTAAAGACTAAAACTAAGACTAAAATTAAAAATAGCTGCTAAAATGAACACTGGGATGCAGTGACAATCATGTAGATGACAAACCTGAATATTGTTTCCTGACATTTTCAGCTCCCTCATGCTGCTGTTATCTCATCTGGTCTGACCTGCAGAGTTTACCTGCTTGAATCAGGTTTGGGTTTCCAGGTAGCAGAGACAGAGAAGGGCTGGGGTGTAGAAGTGGATTGTGAGTGTACTGTATGGTACATACACTTCATATTAGGGCTGGGCAGTTAATCAAAAATTAAATTAAATTGCAATATGGCCTGCTGCAATTTTCTAATCACAGAAGGTGCAACGTTTCTTTAACCTGAAATTTGTGTCAAATCACACTTTAAAACTTGCTTTCTGCAGCAGCAGAGATGTTATGCATTACAGATCATTCAATATCCACAGGTAACTTTTTGGAATAGTCTAAAAAAAAATCCTACTTTTTGGAAAATTTTTCTTATTAAATATGAGAATGACATGAAAATTGTAACTCCCTCCAATACATCAATTCCTATCCCATTTGCAAAACGAGTCAAAATCATCACAATTAGATCTTTTGGAAAGTGTTCAGCTCTAGTTTTATCTAATATTATGTTGGTGATGACGCTCGTTGATGATTATTGCTTGTGTTTGTTGGAAAAAACACAAAATAAGGAACTTAAGGAATAGTCGCATGTCAAATGGCATTGGCAGTACTGGGGAAAAAAATAGCAATTAGATTATTTTTCCAGCCCTACTACATGCAAATCCATGTGTAAATTAGCCTGTTAATAGACAGGCCATGAAAAGTTCACAGGTTTCCCAGAGGAAACAACCAAACTGGAGGAGGGCAGGAATGTTGGCAGGTATGGTGAGGGGGCTGGAGAGTAGGTAAGGTAAGGGTTAAAGTAAGATGGAGGTTTCTTTATTTTCTTGTGCTGGAGATGTTAGGAGCTGGGCTGGTCTCTGTCTAACCCCTGATCCTGGAGTAAACACTGGTGGAGACTGACTGTTGAAAGCAGCTCTGCATTCAGAGGAGCATTAGAGAGTGGGCGGAGAACTCCACTTAGGTTTGACTCCAATTTGAGGGAAAAGTGAGAGGAGGATTCAAATCAGTGGAGTTAACACTGAAGCAGGCTCTGATTCATCCTGTTTCCCTGGTTCAGCGTGCCGTGGGGAGAGGGGGAGGCTGCTGGAGTGATTGTTTCTGAACTTTTTTAAAGTCACATTCAGGCTTGTTGTTCATGGCATCTCCATGGAAACTAATGTCGGCACATTCATTTGTTCACTGAGAGACTCTGGACTGTGACCGGGAGGGAGAAGACGATCAAAATCCACCATTGTACTGAGAAAAATGAAGACCGAGGATTGTTGGCTCAGAAAAGGTGCATGGAGTAAAGTCATGGAAATACTGGTACATCTAAAAAAATTAGAGTATCATGAAAAGGTTCAATATTTTTAGTTACTCATTTCAGAGAGTGAAACCCATTAATTTCACGTGCTCGGTCATAATTACGCAGGGAGATGCACCACTTCATGGCGCGTGCAGGAATGTCAGGGGAACTCAGAGAGAGCAGGCGTGCATAAGAACGACTGTTGTGGCCCAGACATGTACTTAGAAGTCAAGTTTTCACTCAGTAGGTGGGGTGAGGACTCTCTTCCTGGACTCTGCACTCATCCTAGGTCAGGTGAAATAATCTGACGGTCTGATCAGATGCTGTGGACAACAGGTTACCATAGAAGAAGAAGAAGTATGTCTGTGACTACATGAGGATTTCTTGACTATGTTTATGTCTATGTTTTTTTCATCCACTAAAAACTCATTATTCCATGAGAAAGATGAGACAAAAATGAGCAAAAGGAGATCTTTGATGATAAAAACTCTGTTCCTTTTAGTTTTTTATGAAAGAGACTAAAATGTGATGTAGTTTTTGTCAGGCACTCAAACTGCATGACATTTGTCCTCTCTGGGTAAATCTATCAAAAACACAGCACATCTGTGGCTCTACCTCCTCACAGCTGAGGAAACCAGGGATCCAGAGTGGTTAGAACGTACTAGAAGGATGTGGTACCAGATTCAGGCAGAGAATAAATGTTTCATCTTCAAATAAAGACCTAAATATAATCACTATGACTGTTTGAGTTTCTGTTGACTAAATCTAAGACGGGCTGAAACGAGTCAGCTGGCTTGAACTAAAGAACATTTTCACCTGAAGACTAAAATTTAAACAGCTGTGTGAATCAACATTGGCAGGTTGGCGTGTTAATCTAGAAAACAGAGGTAAAGTTGGAAGTATCTTTGCCAGTTTAACTGATATGTGGACTGGAGTGTAGCTGGATTTAGCCCAGGCTTGTTGCTGAAAGGAGGACCAAAGACGGGTGCTGCTAACAGGAAACCAAGCTGACATTGTTTACATGTGGATGGCGTATTTTAGCCACGGTAAAGAAGTTGTTCTTATTTTTTGAAAGTTCTCTGGTGTTTTTCTAACTTTAGCCAGCCAGTCTGAAATGAAATTTTACCGTCACATAGAACATCCGTGGTCCAAAAAGCCATCTCTCCTCCTAACATCACTCATGGAGTTGACGGAGTTGGAGGGAGGGGGGAGCCAGAGCGAGCTTCAGTCGACATTTTACCAGTAATTGGTAGCCTGCATGTGCTGGGAGATAGAGGGATTAGCTGGCACCTTAGTCACTGTGGAGGAGGGGATGCAGCTGGAATAATCGCTCCCCAAAGAAGCACAGCTACAGAGGAAGCATCCCTGTGAGCCCCAGCCCACTCCACCCACCCACACCCCCCGTTACGTAAGCAGAAGAAAGCAGATCAACATGGTGACAGCGTGAACGCTGAGAGGAGGCTTTTTGTCTGTAAGGGACTGTGCTTGTTAAATGAAGCGACCATTAAAGTTACATGTCCAACATATATGTCAAAGAGAATGCAAATCTTCTCGCATCCTCTGCAGGGTTGCCTAGGAAACCAAAGGGGGGTGTGAGAGCAGCATGCAAAGAGCCCCTCTTAAGTACCTGAGAGCCAAAAGAACCAAATAATTACAGCTCCAATGCTGACCTACCTGTACTATTGTGGCTGTCATCGATTTTATGTTATGAATCATGCTCATTTCAAACTTTTAACTCCAGGAGATAACTTTGATAGAGAAATGACTGTTCAATTGTGATTTTGAGCTCAGTCTTATCAGTGAGGAGAGGTTTTCAGGAGCTCTGAGGTAGACTGAAGTCTAAATCAGAGAGTCCTGCTCACATGTTCACTCCAGTCCTTCACACAGTCAGGACCAACAGGTTTGATATCATAGCTGTTAAATGAATTATTGAATATTTCATAGAGAGCTCCAAACTCCACTTTACTGAAGCCTTTTTATGGCTGTATCATTTAAAGCTTTATTATATGGAGATTTAGTGCTGTTGTTGAGTCTAAATCTGGACATCAGAGCACCACGTTTTTAAATTCTACAAACCAGGTTCCAAAAAAAGTTGGGGTGCTGTGTAAAATGTAAATGAAACAATTCAATGGTTGTCGAATCTCATAAAATCATATTTTATTCACAGTAGAGCATAAACAACACATCAGATGATGAAACTGAGACATTTTACAATTACAGAAATATTAGCTCGTTTTAACGGACGGATGGACAGACAGACGTTTATTGTCATTGCATTGTAAAAACACAACAAAATTTTGTTTGGCAGTCTCCTCTGTAGCAGCAAACACAGTTGTGCAAGCGGTGGTTAGAAATCCACGGCCACATGTCATCCATCCTGCTGGCGAGGGAGCGGGCACCCACGAGAAAGATGCTTGGTACGGCTGGTTTGTGTGGGGCTGCTCTTAGCCTAGCCTGCTGCCCGGCTTGTTTGCCCCGTTTCTGCCTTCTCACATAACGCCGTCCCTGCCTCCTCCCCACCAGCTGTAGGTGTCGTGCTGCTCCACGTCCTCTTCCTTTCAGTCTCAGAGCGCCCCGTTCTCCGGATAATCTCCGTCGGTAAAGATGTAAACTCCATGGGCACGCTGTCGGTTCTGGTGTAAGTGTAGGGTTTGGTTTGGCTGCTAGTGATGGAGCGCCGGGCTGCTGCGTTCGTACGCGCCGCCCTATGCTACCTCAGTAGGTAGCATTCAGTAGTCTCCTGTTGATCAGGCAGTGTTCTGTGGCAGTTATTGGCCAGTTGTTGTTAGCTTTTAAGCTAGCCAGGAGTTGTAGTTGAGACTGAGGTCTTCTTTTTTACCTTTTTTAGGTTTTTCTGGATTGAAATTTCCAGTTCTTTCTCTCAGAGGCGTCCTGGACCATCCATCTTCTTTGTTTTCATAGGTTTCAACATATGTTGTCAACTTAATTGTGAAAAACACTTAAAGTCCAAGATATAAATGAAGAGTGCATCTTTCTGGCTGCCAACTGCTCTGGTTGCCCGAAAACCAACCAATGTGACTGTGAAACCAAAAATGTCAAGTAGCCCTGACTGCAGTGTGCAGATTGGGGCGGAGCTCAATGCCACTTAACGTCGGCATTCCATTGGCTGAGTTGAGTTTGGGGGGCGGAGCTCAACGCCATTCCATTTGCTGAGTTGGAGCTCAAAGTCGTTAGCGGTTTTTAGAAAGGTATTTATGGATTTGGAGTTTATGGAGATGAGTGGGAGAGAAATGTAGGTGTTTTTTAGCTGATTAGGAGTTTTTCTTTTTTTTGGGAGAGTAGGGGAGAGACAGGGAGAGAGACAGAAACGAGGTTTCAGCTGTTCGTGGATGAGGGGAGGGACGAGGAAAAAAAACATGCAAAATGAAAAAGGAAAGAGAAAACACAGCCTACTATCTCCTGAAGTGAAAGAATAAAAATAAATAGAAATCTGTGCATTTCAGACAAATGTGTGATATTTATGGTTTCTAAAGTGTGATGTGACACTGTTGTTCGGAAATAGTTGATGCAGTGTGAAATCCTGACTCAGACCTTCTCAGCTACTGAGTCTGACAGGAACCATGGAGTTCAACAGTTTAATCACAGAGCACCAGCTGATGAGCTGCACAGAACGTTCATAGTGATTGCTAGTTTCTAACTCTTGTCTCATTTTTGTGAATTTCTCCTTTATTATGTGAAATGTATGCAGAAACATGTCCTAGATAAATTCCTGATGTGCATCAGCCGTTTTTATGGACAGCAGTATTGAGGAGGAGGTGGGCGGTGCTGGTCTGAACTCTGATCAAACCTGCAGCCTGGAAGCTTCCATGACAAACACATCCTGTTACAACAATAAAAATAAGAATTTGTCTGTGTTTGAAAACTTTTTTTTAGACACTGTAAGAAAAGTTTGGAACATGGGGATGGTCACTTTGTGAATTTGTAGGTATTTCAGAGCAGATATTCTGCATGTTGTTTCTGTCATCTGAATTATTACATGTATGAACTAATCAGCCTCTGTGCTGATCTACAGTAGTGATGAATGACATATTTGACTGCATGTCCTGATGACATCCATGCTGCTGCTGACAGATACTCACCAGATTGGGATTTTGTCTTTGTGTATCCTTTAAAGCCAGTGGATTAACAGTTAATACCGGGATTAACAGATACTTCCACTGTTTAGTGTAATGACATAATTCATTGTTTTCTGTTATATAACTAGCTGTAATTTACATTTATCCAGGTCACTTTGAGCTGTATTAGACTATATCAGCGTCAGTGCAGAGAGGACAGACTTCGGCGAGTCTCAAGGTTCCATGTCTTACTCAAGGACACACAGCAGGACGACTGTGCAGGTTTCTAACGCACCAGTCACTGCCTCTCTGAATCTGTGTGCTTCCTGTGTTAGTCAGTGCTCCTTTACAGTATTTCCCCCTTTCTGATTCCTGATGTATTTGCATATTTATCACACTTAAATGTTTGGGATCATCAAACCAATTTATTTAACCCAAGTAAATAGAAAATGCAGTGTTTGAATGATTATTTAATTTTTAAGGGGGGGAGTACTTGCCCCCTTGTTAAATCCTGAGTTAACTGTGATTAACCACAGTTCTTGGAAAACTGAGTTCAATTTCACTGGCCACAATCAGGACTGATAACCGCCAGATTAGCTGAATGAAAAAATCCCTTAAATAGAAGCTGTCAGACAAAGTGAAGTAGGCTACAAGATCTCAGAAAAAAAAAAAAAAAAACACGCCATGCCACCATCCAAAGAAATTCAAGAACAAACTAGGGCTGCAAGCAGCACTGAGGGGCCCTCGCGCCCCGGTGCATGTCGGGGTGTGTCTGAAGCGCTGGTATGTGTGAATAGTTGGGTGTTAGCAAACTCTTGCATTGTAGCATGGCAGAGAGACCATGGAGATGGTCCTTTGAGTGTCATCATGTAAAAAAGGCAGTATGGTGCACTTTTTTATGAGGTAATACTGCCCCTCAACAGTAGGTGGCAGAGTGACAAAGGTGGATGCTGATATGTTAAATTAATCAGGGAAGGACTATTTGTCATTAAAAAAAAAAAAAATGGACATTCAATTTTTGAGGTGCTACTGGTGTCTTACAATAGGTGGTGGAATCAAAATGGCCGCTATGGTCACTGGGGCATCCGGAAATGAGACTTGTCAATGTTGGGATGGATATTGAGGAAAAGAAGTCAAAACCAGAGCATGATAGGCTCAACACAGTAAGAATAATACAGAAATGACCCACTTCCTGTCCAATGGTGAACGATCAAAACGGCCATCATGGCCGCTGGGGCATCTGTTAATGAAACATGTCCATGTTGGGACAGATATTGAGGAGTTCAGGTCAAAGTCAGAGCACGATAAGTTAAAAAAAACCCATCAGTTTTCAGTGAATAAATGTCCAAAAAGAGGCATTATTTTGAAATTGGGCAGAGCCAGTGAACTTCCTGATGGGCTTTTGGCATGGGTCCAAGAGGCTTTTTTGTAGGTGTGGTCATGCTGCATGTCCTGCCCGAAGATCATCTGCCTAAGTTGTAAGGTGTTTGGGGGCTGAATTTTTAAAGTAAGAAAAGTTGAAAAAGTGGCAAAATTATTATTTTTTTTGTCAGAAGGGGGCGGAGTTATTGATTTCTGATGTTGGTGCATGACTTGATAGAGGCTCCGTGTGTGATCATCTGTGAGAACTGTGGTGATGATTAGTGTAAGCACTGAAAAGTTATGGATGATAATTGTCGTTTTTATATCATGTTTTTAGAGAAAAATGGTGAAAAAGTGGTTGTCAAAGCTTGGGGCCTTATAACAGCCCCGCCCCCTGGTGAAAACTCCTGCAGAGCACAAGCTGAGGTCTCCATTTTGTCTAGTTTCAGGAAATACCAGTCTGGAGATAAGTCCCCTTGGACGAGTTCGTTCAAATGTGAGGACTGTAAATTGACTGAAAAACGGCCAAATTTGGACACTTTTCCTTTATGATATCACTTCCTGTGCATTTAAGAGGATGGTCCCAAGAGGGTTTTTGTTCATCTAGTCATGATACATATGTGTACCAAGTTTCATGCATGTTGCTCAAACCTGTAGGTCATTTTTTGAGCGAGATGAATAGAACCACCAGAAAATGAAATTTTTCATCAGGACCCAACAAGCCACTAACCTTGCAAAGCAGATAGATACGCCCGTTTCCTTGTTTTTCACTGGTGAATCCATCTTGCAAAGCTCCCATCTGAACCGTTTGGGCCCGGTTAGAAAGTGACAGGACCAATCAGCCACGAGGGGCAGTACTTTCAGGTGCTGCAGAGTCGTGACGTAAACAAGCAGCAGCAAGAGCTGGTGCAGTTATGGAGGAAGAGATTAGTGTGGATGCTGGTAAAGGGTACGTTTTATCAGGACTTGACGACATTTCTTCATTAAAAGAAGAACAAAGAACAGCAGTGAGTTGTTTTCTTTTCAAAAACAACAAAAGTCGAGTACTGACATGTCTATAGTTGCCATGTTTCGCATTATTCCTCAGTAGCTGCGCACGCGCAGCTCAGTAGTGGCTACGTCATGTGTTTTGTTGCTCTGATTGGCCCGTAGAGATGTGACAGACAGAGCGTTCATCCTATCACTCTCCGAGTTTTTTGCAAAGCCCCTGCCTTTTCTCAAAGGTTTCCTATTGACAGGTTAACAAGCCACCAAATTTCGTGAGTTTTGGAGCATGTTAAAGCCCCCAATAATGCAAAAGTTGTGACCCAAAAAACAGGATTCCTACAGACACAGTAGGGCTCTTGCACTGCGGTGCTTGGGCCCTAATGAAGGGACTGAAATCTATCAGTCTGGAAAAGGTTACAAAGCCATTTCCAAGGCTTTGGGACTCCAGTGAACCACGGTCAGAGCCATTATCCACAAAGGGAGAAAACTTGGGAACAGTGGTGAACCTTCCCAGAACCAAAGTGTGGCTGTTTTTTTATTACAGGAGTGCTGGATGTGTTTTGAATCGTAGTATTGTTTTTATATTTCACAGGTGAACTGAGTTACATCGGGACAGAGGCTCAAATGATCCTCTGTCTCTCCTTCTATATGATAAGTGTATATGTACTCTCTTTCCCCCTTCTTAAGAGGAAATAATTTTCCCAAACTTCTGTCAAGCAGGCTCTATGAATGTGAAGTCATGTTTCCTTTGCTTTTAAACCCTTAAAGATGGGTTGTGATTTTTTTTTTCCTGTTGTGCATCCTCAATGACCCACATTCTTACAAGGAACCCACCATGATCAGACAAGTTCACCTAACTGGACAGATCTTTGTAACGCCCATATGTTGAACAAAAACTCACTAGATATCTGCATTTTGAGTAAATTTGAGCTTATATACTCACCTGGTTAAAGCATAAGAACGGCCAGGTGAGTTCATCAGCTCAGATTTACTCCAAATGCGGATATGTAGTGAGTTTTTAGTTCAATATAGATATGAGGGATACAAATATCCATCCAATAAGATTATTTGTCATGCAGGGGTGTCAAACTCAAGAAACTCGAAATTGTGAAAAAAATAAAGAGTAAAAATAACAAGATCAAAAGAAATGTGGGAAAACATATTTATTCATGTTTTCATTTCATATTTTCAATTTTGCATCGCACAATTATGACTTCATTCTATTATTTGGACTTTTATTTCATATTTTGACCATTTTCAATTTATTAAATCCCATGAATATTTAATTAGCCATGTGCTGCTTACGTAGATCAATAACCTGAGCAGGAAGGACTTTGCTCTCACAAAAAATGTAGGTCATAGAAAAATGACTTCTAGTTTGTATTAGAACGATTCAACCCTTAACTAATGCTTCTTTAGGAAAGAAAATATGAAATATGTAATGTATATTTGGGGGTGGACAAGACCAAGACCGTTCTCCAGTACTACAACATGACAGGTACGGTAAAGTTCCATTGGGTTGTTCAAAGTAAAAGTCCAATCAGTTTGGTTTTGTGGTGAGATGACTCACATTTTCATACACTTTTAATCCAAAGTGTTTCCGAGATACAGCAGCTCTTTGGTTGTTGCAGTAACATGCATTGTCTTTACTCAAATTAATAAATGATTTTAAAAAACATAAGTTTGTAAGAGATATTAACTCATAAGCTATCTTCATTTTCATCTACATCTTCTTCTCTGCCCAAAAATGCTGTTGTGAATTTCCACCAGATGCCTGGTGGAAAATAACCCTGAAAGACATCACATTCTACTACAACAACCCAGATAGCAAAAAGGGATTGAATCAACATTGTGATACTGTCAGGCTGAAGATTGCAATCAACATTGATGTCAGACATTGAAAAAAACATTGAAAGTGCTTGCTATGATCAACATGGCAATAATGTTGAATTTCCAATCAATTCTGGCAATGAATCAACCTTGATTCAACTATGATATGATCAACATTGAAAGAATGTAGAATTGCATCAACACTGATTCAACTATGCATTGCATTATACATTGAAACAATGTTATTACTAAGTAAAGTAAAGTTGTCCTTTATTCATCCCTAAAGGGAAATTCATAGTTTACACTGTTTTTGTTGTTTTTACATATTATACACACATACAGTGATGGCCTTGTTGCTCATTGCTAAGTGCTGCCTTGAGCTGTTGGAAGGCTCAGTCTGGAAGGAGTCCGGTTGGATGGAATTGGGATGGAGAGCGGAAGGTTGCTGGTTCGAGTTCTGGTGGGAGCGGAGCTGGACCTGGTAGCCGGAGAGGTTCCATCACGTCTTGAGCACTGTCAAAGTGCCCTTGAGCAAGGCACCAAACCCCCTAACAGTGCAAACTACGAATTTCCCTTCGGGGATGAATAAAGTACAGTTTTACTTTACTTAGTTATAACATTGTTCCCATGTATAATGCAATGCATATATATAGTTGAATCAGTGTTGATGCAATTCTACATTCTTTCAATGTTGATCATATCATAGTTGAATCAAGGTTGATTCATTGTCAGAACTGATTGGAAATTCAGCGTTATTTCAATGTTGATCATAGCGAGCACTTTCAATGTGTTTTTCAATGTCTGACATCAATGTCGATTGCAATCTTCAGCCTGACAGTATTGCAATGTTGATTCAATGACTTTTTGCTGTCTGGGTTGTTAGCTGTCTTTTAGCAACCGCCTATATTAAGACGTGAAGAGATACACAGTTCAAAGGTGGGGCACGTTTCTGTTGTATTTTATGTTGCAGGATAAAACGTTAAACTCTCTTGAGCTCGTGTTCACCACAGACCTTATTTCAGGCATTTAACCACAAACTCATTCAAAAATTGCAGAGACTTTCAGACGAGGGAACCGGAAGTGCTAAAATGCTAACTCACTTCGGCATTTTAAGACTCATTCCTGCCCCACTCTATAGCCTGGATTCCTACAGGTTTTTCCCACCAATCACAACATAACATTTTAGCATCAACCCCAGTGATGGACAGCATGCCAGCCCCAGAAATATGTAGCCAAAATATCCCAGTCACCTCCTAGTGGCAATGCAGTTTAGGTGATTGGAGCCGATCATTCCCTTTAAAGGCAAAAAAAAAAACGTTTACATTTTACAAAATGTATTTAATTTTAGTTTTTGTGAATCCCAGGCCTTTTGGTGACTTCCAAGTAAAAAGCTGGTCTTTGAACAAATGAAGTCGATGACCCCTGGTCTACACCCTTTGTTATGCTGCGTTCGATTCTACTCAGAACTTTGAAAGATCCGGGTCGGAAATTCCGACTTCGGAGGTAAATGCGTTTCATTGCGTAAGCTCGGAAAACGTCGCCGGCCGCAGTAAGCTGATGTTTGTTTGGATGTTTTTGAGGATCAAAAAATTCCTGCTGGGGAAATATATTAGCTACTTGAGGGAGAGAGAGAAAGAGAAACGTCAAATGCTATAAGTATAACTTGAACACACCAGCGAGGGGAATCCTGCATGTGTCATTGAACTTATATGGGCCTCAAAGCGAGCTGTGCAGAGGCCTGTACTGTAGTAACACAAGTGCTAAATTAGACGATACATAAAAGTAAAAGTTGAGGAGAAAGTGACTCTGTTTACCTCTCACGGTGTGCGACGCCATTTTTCTATCACGTCATTCCGACCGACTCGGGCTGCTTGGATCCTACCCGAAATCCCGAGTCAGAGTCCCGAGCTGAGGGGTTCTATTGCACTTTTCTGATTTGGAGGTCAGATTTATCCGAGTTCCGAGTACAATTGAACGCAACACTAAAATACCTCATAACCCTGTCATGGTGAAGAGGCCACGCCCTGTCCCAACTTTAAAAAGGAGGATTTCTCTAGCTTTGAAGAACAACGTACATAATTAACTTTAAAATAAACGTATGACACAGGTTCACATTTAGAAATCAGTGTTTCCATTTATTCATGAATGTTCTGCGTGTTCTACCTTTAATTTTATTTTCTTTCTTCTCAGACGAGCAGAGTCAAAGAGACAGCTGGGAGTGTCTCCTGCCTCCCTGACAGCATATTTACTGTAGATTACTGTTTTAAACTTTCTTACAGATACGGGAAATGGTTTGTGTGGAGGTTGGGGGGGGGGGGCTGATTAGTCTGGTTGTTGAGATGCCGACCCCCCTTCATCTGCTCCTGTATGAACCAGAGTGGTGGTCATTCAGGGGGTTGAGCATGTTAGCCTGGGCACAGCTGAATGAAATCTGGGCTGTTGGGGCTGTAAGGTCATTGTCTGCATTGAAGGAAGCAGGCAGCCTCTGTGAGGATTAGGCTCACTGCTAGCTCTGCACAGGGCAGCTGGTCCTCCCCCAGCAGACGCTTTCACTGACGTGCAGCGCTGCAATATGAACGGAGAGAGCAGGGAGCTTTTACTGCACTGTGAGTTTCTCTCTTCAACTTTCTCTTGTCTCTTTTTTCATAAAGCTCTGCAGATTAGCAGTCAGAGAAGATCAGATTATGTTTTCATAGTTTTGGACTGTAGAACAGAGATGGAGGTATTAGATGTTATGGTGAGCACAGCTCTGATATTCCCTGTTAATCTTAGTGAAGGCAGACTTATTTCAACTCTTTATAACAACACTGTGAGCATTTATTTAGAGTCAAAGGCTCACTACCTTTTAAATGTTTGTGTGTATTCTTGTTTTACTCTAACGTAAAAGTGACGACCACCTGTCTGGTCCGATGTAAAGTAGAATCCTCTCTGCTGAGTTCCAGACGTTGGAGAACTGTAAAGGATCTGCATAAATTAAGCTGCTTCATTAGAATCACAAAGAACAGACCTGTGAATGACATTCTGTTAAAAAGAGCCTCATCAGTGATGGAGATAGATGTAGCTCACGTTTTTACTAAAAGCATGCTATCATCAGGCTCTGATAACTCAAACAGGAGTGTGTGTTTGCTGCTGACGGTGTTTAAATGTTAATCCCTCATTAATGTAGAGACTGAGCTGACATCAGGAGTCCAGTTGTTTGCTTAAACATAGCCTGCCTCTCCAAATGTGTTCAGGATTTGAAAACAAAAGCCAAACAAAGAGCTTACTGATGTTACACAATGTGATGCTGCATGAACAGATGTTGAGTCCACTCTGCTCCAGAAGCTTAGAATGCACTGAGGCTGACTTAGAATGGCTTTCAGTGAGAGCTGACCATGTCAGACTGCAGCCATCAGTGCTGCATCAATCAGTGGTTTTAGACTGAATAAAACAGTTACAACAGAAACTACACTGAAAATAAAACTATCATAATGAGTTATGAGGAAGCAGAGCTGCACATCAGTCATATTTTACCTGTATTAGTCATATATTTCCTGTATTTCCACAGATATCCAGGAGTTTTATGAAGTGACGCTGCTAAACACCCAGAAGAGCTGTGAGCAGAAGCTGGAGGAGGTCAACCACATGGCCGACAAGTGGGAGAAGAGTGTTTCTATTCACAACTTTGAGCTCGCACAATCAGCCTGTCCAGTGGTCGAGGTGAGTGTCTGACACAGATTTACTTCTGTATCAATAGCTGCTGAACACGATGAAGAATGTTCTAGAAAATACAGAAGCAAAGCAGATGCAGGCTGCAGTGCAGCTTTAAAGAATGAATCAGCACACGTGTTGAAAGTGCCGGAAAGACCCCGAGGATTATTTTTGTTTTCCTCTAATAAGGAGCAGTCGTGGGCAGCTTAACCACATAGCAGGGCCTGTCTGCACTTTTTTGGTAGAGCACCATATCCTGTCTGTGGTTATGTAAGAGCTAACAGCATGGATGTCATAGTTTTAGGCATTATTCAATGACTACTGCTGAACCCTCATCCCACCTTTTACATGTTTAGTGTATAATCTACAGAGTGTCGTAGGAAACATGCTGAACATGCAAATAATTACTGAATGGCATCACCCAGAGGTGCCAGCCGACAGCTTTCCAACAACTCACACCTGCTGATTTTAGGGGCGCTTTCACATCAGGCCCAGTTGTTTCGAACCGCGTTGCGGCACGATTCCCCCGCCCCCGCCAAGGAGGAGAAAGAAGAAGAAGCTACCATGGCAGCCACTGGGGTCATGACCTGAGCGAAGATTATTTTTGTTTTGATCCAGCAAAATCACTTTTTAAGATGCCAGCAACATTGCTCTTCGTATCTGCACATCTACTACAGCTCAGAGGATTAAATGGACTCGTGCCGGGTCAGCAGTTTTTTAGGTGACAGACTTTTATTGCCTTTGCACCTCCTCTCACTGACTCTAACTTGTGTCCATCTGTAAGGTGAGTAACAACAGAAAGAACTTTTTTTTTTTTCACAATGACCTCATAAAGCTCATACACTCGGATCTGGGACCTGGCTCCTAGTGTGAAAGCACCCTAAAAAGGCAGAGAATGTCGACCTTAACCAGCTGAAAATGTGATGCATTCAGGGAACCTCAGTAAATTACATGACTGTATTCTATATGCTATGATATGTTTAAATGTGACATAAAAATGGGAAAATTTAGTTTATGATGAGAAACTTTAAGTTGTGAAAGAATGTGTTTGTATTTGAGGGAAACACAGTAGATGTGACAGACTGAATCTTTTTAACTCAAGCATGACTCAGCAAAGACCACTTGGAGTTTAAATATTTGCCTTCATTTTGTCTTTCCACCAAGCTATAGAAAAGCAGTGTTCATTTTTTTGACTAAAACTATGACTAAAAATGTCTGTCGACAGCCTTTTTCCAGACTAAGACTAAGAAAAATAGATCTGTGAAGACTAAAACTTAAAAAACTGAGTTTAGTTTAGATTTTTAGTTTTAGATGAAAATGTAATGTAGTTTTTGTCGGCCATTCAAAATCTGTGATATTTCTCCACTGTGAGTAAATCTGTCAACAACACAGTACATCAGTATCGATTCTGCCTCTCAGCTGTAGAAAGCAGGGACCCCAGGTTTAACAGAGAACTCACTACCATGATTTGGTACCAGATTTAGACAAGAAAATAAATGCTTGGACTAAAATGTGAGGACTTTTTATGGTCTAAAACTAGACTAAATCAAAAAAGGATAGAAATGACTAAAATGTCACCAAAACTAAGACTTAAATCAAAAATAGCTGCCAAAATGAACACTGTAGAAACGTATCAGTAGTGGTATTGATCAGGGCTCAGATCAGTAATGAGTATTGATAAGGGTATCAGAATCAATAGAAATGAACGATCCTCATCCCAATAAGAGAGGAGATAACAATGTTTTAGCGACAGGTAGACTAAATACTCACTTTGAGAGGAATTAAAGATAAACAGGAGAAATCTGTTTTTTGTTTTACTGTTTTTAATTTAACCCCTAGTTCTCCTGTACCAACACACACACAGAGCTCCGCTCTGTCCATCCAAATCTTTGTCTGATTTGCTTTAATTTGAGCTTCAAGGGCAAATTTGATATTTAGTTTTATCAGGATTAATAATGCCGAGGAAGTACAGAAGAACAAAAATGTATGTACCAGTAAAAACTCATTTGGATATTAATCTTCCAGTTAACAGTCAAAGTGAGAGGCATACAGTATGTGATGAGAACCAAACAGGAGGTCTGGGATTCAGTCTCTTTTACAAACGAGCTCAAAGACACTTAAAGTCCTGTGTTTGCCTGTTTCTGATTCCTGATGTTTTTGCATATTTATCACACTTTAATGTTTCAGATCTTCAAACCAATTTTAGTATCTCACAAAGACAACCTAAGTAAATACAAAATGCAGTTTCTAAATAATGATTTTATATATTAAAGGAAAACCGTATCAATATTTACATTAAGAAATATGAAAAAACTAAAATGTGATGCCTACAAAGCAGCTTTTAATGTCCTGTTTTAGCATCTATTTAACCCATTTTCTCCTGCATTAACAGACACAGCTCTGTCTGTGTTTCTCCAGATCTTCTTTAATTGTCCTATTGGTTTTATTTTGGCGCTTTGAGAGGAAGCAAAGTATTTAAACTGTTATCAAGGTATTACTGATGAGCAGTGTGGAAAGGCAGAAACTGATGTTCCAGTTAATAAAATAAAATTGGCGATCTGCCCCCAAAACTTGTCTGCTGACTGTGACAGCAGCAGCGAACATGAGACAGCTGCTGGTAAAGGATAACCTTCATCAGATGATCCTCACTTTCTGTAGATGTTACATAATAGACATTGCTCACAACAGCATAGTGGTAGAAAAACAAACAAAAACCAGGACCTTCTGCCACATTCAGTCATGAAAGCCTGTGTAAAATTATTCTGCTGGCTTAACGGATTCAAAGTTCTATGCCAGTGAAACTGAGCATCAGGTTATAATTACTCTGAGCTCTTACCTGATCAGCATGTTAGCACTAGATTATGATTAGGCCTTAGATGGAGAGCTACAGACGTCTGTGCATCACTCTGGGAGGGGGACGATCATTTATTCTGTTTGTTTGCTTGTCTTGATCCTTGATTGACGATCTTGTCTTGATCCTTGATCTTGTTTGATCCTCTTCTGGAGATGATCAGTCGTCTGTGTGCTCAGTGAATCTGTTAAGTGTCCGCTCTCATACAGGAGGACTCTTCATACAGTAGAGGATTTTGTGTTGTCCACAGGTTCTTCATCATGTCTGCTGTCACTATCAAAAATAAAATCCCTTTGAAAGAGGAAAATGTTCACTTCTAAGAAGGCCTGCATGCTGGCTGTTGAGCAGAGATGCCTCGTCTTGGTAACCTCTGGATGTTCACTGGATTTATGGATCATTTTAGAGTCTCAGCTAAAGGGAAGCAGCGTCTCAGATCAGCCTCGTCTTCCCCAGTTTTTTTTATTTCTGCCCCTCTTGATGAAAATCCCCACCCCCACTTTAACACCATCACCATCATTATTACATTTGTCTAATGTATTACAGCCTCTTTAATCCCCACAAGTGAAAGGATGACAGGAAGGAGATGCTGGATTTCTAAATTCTAGCTGCTCTGCTCTTGCATTTTCATGATTTTGATTCTGACAGTATCACAGGATGGGATGCAGGTTGTGTTTGAATTGTAGACTGTGGCTCATTCATACTCTCATTCTACTCTGCAAGCTTTTTAATAAGGGGCGAATGGTGGAAAAAACAGTCGTCCCATTTGTAGATCTATCGCTGAAAGGCCCAAATCCTCTCCTAATTAGTTCAGTAAAGATCTTCTCTGGTCTGATTTATTATATCTAGAGTGTTTCTCAATACAGACACAGAATGAAAAGTATTTACTAAATGGTGTAGTTATTTGAGTTAAACTAGACATTGAGGCAGTGCATGCTTCAGGGAGTGTTTGATAAATGATGCAGAAAGCATAAAGTGAGCTATAAACCGATGTAGGGAGGGGAATATGGCTATCCATTAAACTGGAGGCTTCAAACAGTGGTGTCAGGGATGCTGAGAAGACTGAGCAGATTCATGTCAAAGCATGTAAAAAATGTAGGTCAGCAGGGGATTTCTCACAAACTTATAATGGGCTTCTATAATTCCTGTTAGAGTCAGCTTTTTGTTAGCTGTTGTTTGACAGAGAGGGAAGACCTGACCTATGGTTGTGTGTTCTCTGAGCCCTGTACTTCCTATTAAGTTTAACACGGCATGCAGAAAACAGGCTGAAACAGTTTATCTGCTGCAAAATCAATGCAGACTAACTGCAGAATTATTGCAGAAATAATACAGAATAACTGCAGAATTTCTGCTGAAATGATACAGAATTACTGCAGAATTATTGCAGAATTAATGATGAATTACTGCAGAAATAATGTAGAAGTATTGCAGAATTAATAGAGAATTACTGCAGAATTATTGCAGAAATTATACAGAATTACCGCAGAATTTCTGCCGAATTGTTGCAGAATAACTGCAGAATTCTTGCAGAATTAATAGAGAATTGATGCTGAATTATTGCAGAAAAAAATACAGAATTACTGCAGAATTTCTGCTGAATTAATGCAGAATAACTGCAGAATTATTGCAGAAATAATGTAGAATTAATGCAGAATTACTATAGAATTACTGCAGAAATAATGAAGATTTATTGCAGAATTAATAGAGAATAACTGCAGAATTAGTGCAGAATTAATGAAGATTTAGTGCAGAAATAATGCAGATATTATTGCAGAATTATTGAAGAATTAATAGAGAATTACTGTAGAATTATTGCAGAATTAATATAGAATTACTGCAGAAATAATGAAGATTTATTGCAGAATTAATGCAGAATTATTGCAGAATTAATGCAGAATTACTGCAGTAATAATGTAGAATTATTGCAGAATTAATAGCGAATTACTGTAGAATTATTGCAGAATTGTATTTTAAAAATGTATATTATTTTCTGTTTTTTATTTATCTTGTTTGTGTTAAATTGAGAGCAGAGCTCACAGAGTCAGACCTCTCAGAATGTTAAATACAGAGAGAGCTGATAGCTTCTGTGGTTTGTTTTTGTCTGAACCCGTGTAAGACGGGAACCACCTTCATTACCTGAAGAGTCAAAGCTGAAGTTACCTCATTCACCCCACATCCTGCTGTGTAACCGCTTCATGCTGTACAGTACGTCTTAGTTGGAATGGGACCAACTGGTGTAATCCACTGCTAATCCTATTTGTCTAAACAACCAAACATTTTTTCATACCTGCTGATTTCTGCTGTGAAAGTGAAGAATACGGCACATTAAAATGATTTCTCAACAGGTGAAGTGTGCAGGGTTTGAAAGCCTTTAAATAGCCCGTGTGGAACAGCAGGGGCTGCTGAAGCACCATGCCGAGGTCATCCAGTCGAACCAGGATGAGGATAAGTGACGGGGATTAGAAGAGTCCTCAGAGACTGATGACACAGCCGTGGGGTCATCACTCACTGCTGTTATATCTCCTGTTCTGCCCCACAATCAGCTGTCGGATCGTCCCAGGGCAGATGGTCCTGTCACATGAATGAGGAGGATCTACAGAAGTCAATCAAACAGACCCAGCATAGACTATTGATCCAGTGGAGGCCAGAAGGACGTGAAAACATAGAGGAGACATGCAAAAACAAGGCCTGCCTTCCTTAATGAAATATATTTGTATGGTATATATACATATGTATTTATTTTATTTATTTATATTTAGTTGTAGTATATTTTGTTTTATCTAATTTTTTAGAGGAAATGGGTAAAAAAGAATTTATTTTAGTTTAGTAAAAGTAAAGAAAGGCTGTGTTTCAGAGCCTTACACTGACAGTAGATGCAGTTTTTTCAGAATAACTTTATTAGATTGAACTTTTTAGTTTTCTGTAACGGTCCAAACGACTGAAGACAGACCCAGTCTAAACCAAGATTACAGACCATTAATTAACATTAGTAGACAGTTTTCTTAATGTCTGCCATAGTGGAAAATCATACACACGTATTTTTCGTCTCGTGGTGGAGGGCGTTACATATCTCAAACTAGTTTTCTAAAGACAGAGTCAGATCCACATGAGCCAACATGTCATTAGCAGCTACACAGTCAACATGGGCACGATCCTTTTAGACTGTCAAATGATTAAAATTAAGGCTGAACTGTTTGAGAAAATAATCTAGTTGTAATTTTTTTACCCAATATTGTGATTTTATATGCGATTATTTCCTCATCTCATGTATTGTCCAATAAAAACAAACAATAATTCATTCTGAACTACAACCAACAAAATATTAACTTAAACCATGGCTGAACAGTTTAAAAAAAAATCAAATTATGACGATTTTGACTCACTTTACAATTGGATATGAACTGATGTATTAAAGGGAATAATAACATTCATAAAATTCTCATATTTAACAAAAAAACCATACAAAAATGAAGAAATAGGAATATTTTGGTACGCTATTCTAAAAATATGCCACTAGAATGATTGCATGATGTGTAATGCATAATCTCTGCTGCAAAAAAAATTTGACACAAATTTTAGGTCCAAGAAATATTGCACCTTGGCGATTTGAAAATTGCAGCAGGCCACACTGCGATTTGATCTAATTTGCGATTAAATGTTTATTTTTTGTATTTTTTTTTTTTTTAATCTAAAGCCAAATTAAATTGACCATGATAGATTTATAAAATGAATAAAAGGGTAAAACATCCTTGGAGGTGAATACTTTTACAGGCACTGTAGCACTGATGGTGAACTGGCAACCAGCAGAAAGGGTCTGCTCTAAATCACTGCCCTGCTTTCTTTCTTGCTTCGTACTTTATTCTTTATCAGGGGTATAGATCGACCCGTTTGTCTCGTCTTGTTTTAACAAATGTTAAATCGGTTTGTGTTCAGTTCAGGAGCTAAAGTTGACATGCTAGCTCACTTGTTTTGCATTCAGAGTTTTGAGGTTTATGATTGAACTCTGGTTTAAGGTGCTGGTTTCAGATCTGACACACACTGGCTGACTATTCTTGTAAAAGTATCGTGAAAGTACATGAAACGTCACTATGGCAGTGGTGCTGTTAAAGACTCCTCTTAATATCAGCAGTTAAGGGGTTAAAGCTGCTGACTGCACATTTTTTGAGTCCTCAGAAAGAAACCTGCTGGTGTGGGGTGTTCCTGTCATACCAGCTCAGTTGTCACTAAAAAGGTCCTGCAGAAGTCCTGGAAAATGAACTTTGGACAGAGTTGGAGTCCTGCATTTCTGGACTGAAGATAACAGGATTTATCTTCCCTACAGAGTGAGTGATAGTCTTGGGCTCTTCACCCACGCTGCAGTCAGTCTCTGCAAAAATGCATCTAGTGTTTTGACTGCCACAGTTTAAGAGTTTTACAGACACGGGGAGAAATGAACCTTTAACCCCGTCCAGTCTAGAACAGGAAGCCCTAAACCTCATGCCAGAAGGCAGCAGTTCATCCTCAGTGTGTAGAACACAGGACTGACGTTTTTACTGGCCTGCTTGAGAGCAGTCTGTCCCAAAATAGTCAGGGATGTGGGGTTTTTACCTCCATGCAGCCTAATAACAAGTGATGGGACTTAATCTGGTCTTTCTCTCCCTCATTATGTCTGAGTTCTATTTATGCCATTGTGAAGCTCTGATGACAGTAATAAAAGGAAAAGTTGAATAAACAGAATAGGTTAGAGGATTTTCTCACATGAGCTTGAGGCTTTTTTGTTTGCCTTGAAGTTTAGAGCAGCGCAAAGTAAAGTGAAAAAGCACAGCATCATTCAGAAGTTTGGAATCAGACCAAACCACTTAAAACAGGAGCAAAGACTGCAGGAAGACTTCAGAGTGTAATCATCTACTTTATTTACATGCTTTAGCCCTTATGTTGCAAAGGATAATATGTTTTTATCAGAATAGCATAAAAGCATGATGGATTTGGAGAAAGTGGACCCATCCATCCATCCATCCATCTTCTCCTGCTTATCTGAGGTCGGGTCGCAGGGGCAGCAGCCTAAACAGGGAAGCCCAGACTTCCCTCTCCCCGGCCACTTTGTCCAGCTCTTCCCGGGGGTTCCTGAGGCATTCCCAGGCCAGCCGAGCTACACAGTCTCTCCAGCGTGTCCTGGGTCTTCCCCAGGGCCTCCTTCCAGTGGGACATGCCCAGAACACCTCACCAGGGGAGGCGTCCAGGAGGTATCCGGACCACATGATCACCTGGCTCCTCTCAATGCGGAGGAGCAGCGGCTCTACTCCGTGTCTCTCCCGGATGGCCGAGCTTCTCACCCTATCTCTAAGGGAGAGCCCAGACACCCTGCGGAGGAAACTCATTTCAGCCGCCTGTATCTGTGATCTCGTTCTTTCAGTCACTACCCACAGTTCATGACCATAGGTGAGGGTAGGAACGTAGATCGACCGGTAAATCCAGAGCTTCGCCTTTGGACTCAGCTCTTTCTTCACCACGACAGACCGATGCAGAGACCGCATCACTGCCGACGCCGCAGCGATCTGCCTGTCAATCTCCCGTTCCATTCTTCCCTCACTCGTGAACAAGACCCCGAGATACTCGAACTCCTCCACTTGGGGCAGGATCTCGTTCCCAACCTGGAGAGGGAATTCCACCCTTTTCCGACTGAGGAAAGACTGAGAAAGTGGATCCATCTGTGTTAATTTAAACATTCAGCCCCTCATTGAATGATCCTTCTTTGACATTAGCTGAATGAGGCTCTCTTAACGGTTAAATATTAAACAGTTTGGGGTCACTCCTGTTCCCCAGTTGTATTTTTCTGCCTTATTGGGCTTTTCCTTTTAAAAAAAAACTGCAGATATGATGATCTGATGTGTGATTTGTGATTTGCTCCAAATATAATTGTCACAGCATCAGATCTGAGTATAAAGGCTGACCTACAGGTCCTGGTCCTGGTCCTGGTCCTGGGTATCAGCACGGGGCAGGTCAGAGGACACAGGTTTCTCCAGCTCTCCATGTTAAAGCATGGAGCAGCTTGATTCAGGTGCTGTTCTTTGACCACAGCATGAGTTAAAGCCAGCCGTCTGGCTGCACGGTCTGTTAAATAAAATTAATGTGTAGAACAAGGATTTGTGTAAGGACTTGCTGCTATAAAAAGGAGGGATGAAGCAGGCATGCGTGCACAAAGGCTTTGTAGTATGTCTTAGTGTGCCAGGGCTTTATTTTTGGTTGTCACAGGCACGTATAGGCTTACGCTATCTGAGCTTCTAATTAAAGACTTACCAGAGCAGCAGACTGACTGACCAGCCAATGATGACTCTTCCTTTCTGCCACTGCCAGTTCTTGCATAACCTTTACAACTGAACTGTGTGCATCAGAACATCACTCCTGCACACACTCTTGTTTATGTTCTTAGTTACATGCCAACATTAGATAAATGTGAAGTTTAGACTTTAGTAATGTGCAGAGTTAGAGCTGTGGGTCGGTTTCTGATCTACAGTGTTGTCTATTCTTCCTCTTTTGCTGAGAAGGACTAAATCTGTTTTATATTTTTAGATGAGTGCATTCTTCACCTTAAATACCAAAGCCAGAGAAATCCTCATTTTCTATCGCTGTGATGGGTTGTGACTGTAATGATTTACAGTCTGGACGTTTAAAATCATTCACCTTCAGTCAAACATGATTATATCATGAGGTCACACAGAGAGCGTGCCCCTCCACTCTACTTCCTGTCTGTTTGACCATGTGATCCCTGAGACTGTCTGATTTAGAGCAGTAAGGACAAACAGTCCCAAATCCATCAGCTTTAAATCCACAGCCATCCTAGACTCAAAGCAATATTCCACTAAAAATGATGTTTTGAAACGTCACCTTTATTTTTTCCTCAAATGTTAAGTACTGGCTCATTGTCACCAACTCCTGATCCAGGTTTATGGGTCTGGATCAGGCCAGAATCCTACGGTACTGTAAAACATTTTCTCCCTCCCTGATCACTTTTTTCCCCTTTTTTTGTATTTTGTCACACTTCAATGTTTCAGATCATTGAAACAGTTTTTAATATTAGACAATGATAACCTGAGTGAAGACAAAAGTCAGTTTTTAAATGTAGATTTCATTTATGAAGGGAAAAAGCCATCCAAACTTACCTGGCCCTACGTGAAAAAGTCATTCTCCCCTCTCTTTAAATCATGAGTTAACTCTGATTAACCACATTTTTTTGTTAAGCTGAGTTCAGTTTCACTATCCACACCCAGACCTGAGTACTACAGACCTGCTGAATGAATAAACCCCTTAACTAGAAGCTGTCTGACAAAGTGAAGTAGGCCGAAAAGACATTCAAGAACAGATGACAAACTAAGTGACTGAAACCTATCAGCCTGAAAGGGTTACAAAGACATTCCTAAGGCTTCGGGACGCCAGTCAACTAGAGAGCCATTATCCACAAACGGAGAAAACTGTGAACAGTGGTGAACCTTCCCAGGAGTGGCCGGCCTGCCAAAATGACTCTAAGAGAGCATGGACGACTCATCCAGAAGGTCCAAAAAGAACCAAGAACCACATCCAAAGACCTGCAGGCCTCACTGACTCAGTAAGGTCAGATTTCATGATCCAACAATCAGAAAGAGACTGGGCAACAATGGCATCATGGGAGAGATCCACGGCCAAAACCACTGCTGACAACAAAGGACAAAAAGGCTCATGTCACATTTGGCTAAAAACATCCTGATGATCCCCAAGACTTCTGGAGAAATATTCTGAGGACTGACCAGACAGAAGAAGAAAATTCTGGAAGCAGTGTATCCCGTTCCATCTGTAGTCAAAATAACACAGAACATCAGACCAACAGTCAAACATGGTAGTGGTAGTGTGATGGTCTGGACAAGGACCTGGACCACGTGCTGTAATTGATGGAACCATGAATTCTGCTCTCTAGCAGAAAATCCTGAAGAAAAATGTTCGGCCAATGATCCCAAACACACCAGCAAGTCCACCTCTGAATGGACTCAAAACTAAATGAAGGTTCTGGAGTGGTCTAGTCAAAATCTGGACTTAGATCTGACTGAGATGCTGTGGCGTGACCTTAAACAGGGCGTTCATGCTGGAAAACCCTCCTGTGTGGCTGAATGAAAGCTATTCTGCAGAGAGGAGTGGGACAACATTCCTCCACAGTGATGTAAAGACTCTCTGACAGTCACAAATGTTTGGAGTTGTTGCTGCCAAGGATGGAACAACAGTTATCAGGTTTTGGGGGTGACGACCTTTTCATAGGGCCAGGTAGGTCTGGATGGATTTTTCCCTTAATAAATAAAATCATCATCTAAAAACTGACTTTTGTATTTACTTAGGTTATCTTTGTCTTATATTTAAAATAGTTTGATCTGAAACATGCAAGTGTCTTATATATGCAAAAATAAAAATAAAGACATCAGGAAGGGGGCACATACCTTTACCATGACTGGATCGGCACTTGAATCTGGAGTTGAGCTTTACAACTCCATGGATGAGGCTGCATGAGCTCACGAATGTGTATGGACCCTTACCACAATAAAACAAACACTTGTCAGCAGCTGATCAGAGGTCTTTTCCCTCCGGTATGTGGTATGTATGTTAGAAAATGATGAGCTGAAGCTTTTATTCTTCCTAATATTAGAGTTTATTACAGAACTTCTCTCATGGCTAACTTAGGCTGAAAATGAGTATAACCCTGACCGTTCACATGTTTTTTCTTTAACCACGCTTACATCACAGCCAATCACAGTTTCAGGTTTGGTGAAGTTACTTATTTCCGTATTTGCTGTGTCCAGCAGGGGGAGCCAAGCAGCTCAGAGAGCAGTCGGGTGGAGCAGGAAGAGAGCAACATCAGGGCTGCTGTGGTGAGTTTTTCTTTGGAGCATCGACCTTCTAAAACACGCCATCACATGGTCATCGTCTCTGCCTCGACCTCAAGCATCCGTTCCTGTCTACTCTAATCTGTACTTTTATTTTGACGTGATTATCGCTCATGGTGTGGCAGTGAGTCTCAGCCCAGCTTGTCTTTTTTTTAATGACAGCTGTTGTAAAGTTCTGACTCACTGATCTTAGCACTAAGCTCATGAAAAGAAATAAAATTCTGTTCAGATGGTCTGGAATAAAGATGTGGTAAAACTTCCTTTTACATGTTATCAGCTCAGCTCTCAGTGTCACAGTGAAGGACAGGACTGCAGTGAGGTAGGCTGTAATCTAGCTCCTGTTTTCTTTTGAATTTCTGACGATTTAGCACAAGAGGGAACACCACCAATTTTTTTATCCGGAGTTTGTTTTGCTGTTTGACTTGGACTTCCTCTACAAGTGCAGCATCAGTCTTCGGTTAGGAAACAGCGTCATTCACCGAGATTTTTCTAGATTTGTTCTTTAGAAAGTTTAAGAAAAACCTTCATAGGATTCATGGGACTTTTTTCTCCTGTGTTCTTAAGTTGATGAGTGTCAGGTGCTCATAAGCTCGAGGCATGTGCACATTTCCCCCATTTATCATGGAGAAACACCCTTTTATGCCCATTTAAGGATATGAGACTGCAGAACAGTGTGCAAACACAGAAGCATACAGGAGTGAGAGGAGATGAAGCGAAATATCTGCAGCATACAAATTAAGATCCTTTGGAGACAATCAGAAATCCCTGGAACACTTCAGTTGTTCTGGTCCCGCTCCAGATGACAGCACGGGAAGATTTAGTTTTATCTTTAGCACCAGTAGTGGATTAAATATATGCCACAAACACTTAACAGTCTGAAATCCCTGATTTAGATGGTGCTTTATCAGAAATGGCATACATCATAGTGAGTATGATTTTATTAAAACTTAAATCTAATCCTGACACTTTAGAGTGATCAAACATAATTCAGATCCCGGTTGTGAAGAGAGGAAAGCCGATGAGAGCCAGGGGAGAGGGACTGGGAAGAAAGTATTCTCCAAACATGAGCTGAGACTGGGAATTGACCCTGGAACCAGTATGTTGTGGGCTTTAGCCCCAGCAAACAGGCGCCCGCTATACCAGCTGAGCTAAAACGCCACCCATCGTGCTAAATTTTATATTGTTCATTTTTTCCATGCGTGTTTAAATGAATACTGGACCATATTTGTCATGTCTTTTGCATATGATTAAATTATATCAAAGTGTGTGATTGCAGTGAAATAGATTGTATTTCACTGAAAGCAGAAAGCTTCAGTCAGCTGACAGCGTTTGATTAGCCCGAGTAAAAGTTAAAACCAGGGTGAACACAAGCTCATCAGGGCTGAGAGAAAGGATGAGATGAAGGAGAGTGAGCCATAGCTGAGTGCTGTTTCTCTACAGACTCTTGGCCACATCTCCACTTCTTCTACTGTCAGCTATGTTGGCCCAAAAACAACCCACAGCTCTTTGAATTTCAGTTTATCTCTGGTTAGCAGTCTGTCCCCGGGGGTGCTTTTATTTTGAAGGGGACAAGCAGAAGTGCTCCTGTACTGGTGCTTTGTCTGCGACGCCCTCAGGGCCGGCCCAAGCTTACATGGGGCCCAAAGCAAAATTTGATAGGGGCCCCCATCAGCCAATCAGTGTTACTGATGCAATCAATGCCAGATAATCTGCACAGCTACTGCTAATCCAGGAACCTGAGGCAGCAGAAGCTTTTGTTTTTTTATTTCAAACAGCATTCTACTGAAACTAATTCTACATATAAAGTCACAAACATGACAGTCACAGTGTGAAAACATTTCAGCATCTACCTGAGATAAATTCACAGTGTTGTTGCAAAGGATCTTAATACTGTTGTCATTGGGATTTTTCTATTTTTTTTAAATTTGTAAAAATTTCTGGGATTCTGTTGTCTGTTTGTCATGCTGGGTACTGAGTGTAGACCAATGGGAATAAAAATGAATGTTTTAAAGCTGAAACTTGTTAATTTGATCATCCTTTAACTTTAAATTAGCTGAAGTTTTAGGTCTGAACTACATTTAGATAGTGGTTTATGCTAAAATTATTTAGTAAATATCGGCATATCATAGATAAAATCCAGCTTGCCTAATAAGTTAGAAATGATTTGGTTTTAGGGGTTGTGGAGCTGAATTGTGTTCATAATCTTACGTCAGACATACATTAATCCACTGGTCCAAAGCTATGGACATAATCTGTGTAATACAACACTAACACTAAGGATCTAATCTCGATGATCTTGTTTTCATGACTGTGAAAGGCCAAAATGGTAATTGAAATTGAAACTCGATTACTGTCCCAGCACTAACCTAGACTGTGTTTATTATGTTCCAACCCTTACAAAGGAGTTTAGGCACTCCTTCTCTCTAATGCAATAAGAGGAGGCTGCCTGAGCCGCCTCACCTGAAAAGATTAGCTGTGTCACTCTGGCAGAGGCAGTCTGAGCGGCTCAACGTGCTCAGAGAGACAACGGGACACTGTAGAGGCTCTGCTTCGTCCACCAATGAAAGCTGTCATCAGGGTCAAATTCTGCAACGCACCTCTTTACCAGAACGGCTCCAGCAAACAGGTACAGGGCCAGTGGAGGAGGGGACTAGAGCTAACAGAGAGCTAATGGTGAACCTGCTTTACCTGGGGGATCTGGCTGGCAGACTTGGTGGGCTCATGATGTGTTCACTGAGCTAGACTGATCCTCACAAAGACGGGTTTTATCACAGTTATTCATGCATGCTCTATTCTGGTCATTGCTGCAGTTAGAGGATGATGTGAAGACTCTAACAGTCTGTTAATTAGCTGAGGGTGAACGGTGCAGCATGGACTCACTGAAAACAAGCCGAGGCTGTCTGATGAAAGACTGACAGCTGCAAACTACGCTGAATGATTCTGCGCCCATGCAAAGCTGAACCAATTAGAGAAGTCCTGAAATATGACTCACTCAGTGATGCTCACAGGTCTTTAGGAGATTTTGGAGCTTCATTGCCTTTCTTAAGAGAGAGAAGGTAAATGGTTTTTACCTTTATGTCTTCAGGTTGTTGATCTTTAATTAGCTGTACTGGTTAAATGTTCTGAGATTTCTGCCATTAAAAGGGACTGGTTCTGCTCCTCTATTAGAGGAGAAACATCAGAATATGGTTGCAATTAGAATCCTTTTATGACTCAGCACACATTAGTGATAGTGCAGACATCATGACTGTTCATCTACCTCTGAATGTGTGGACCCTAGCGTCACTCTGCAGCCCCATAATGTCTAAATGCAGTCTAATAACCTTTACAGTTCTTTAAATGCTGACAATCTAACAGTGAACTGTGCCGAGGCATGGAGAACAACACAGCTGCTTAATGCAACATGACTGAACTCCTGTTTCTGTTTTCTGTGTGGATGATAGCAGACACGATGAAATTATTTTGTTGATTCTCCTGAACCCGTCTCCTTCTGGCCTCTGAGTGCTCGGGTTCTGCTCCTCTTTATCATTTGTTCTGTTGTTCTTTGTTTGCTTCTGCACACGTCCGAGCACTCTAGGGATGAACTATTTGGGGAAAAAAACCTGATTGGGATTTTTTTTTCATCCAAAAATTCCTTTTGGGATTTAAGATGGAAATATTTATTTAACTTCCTTATCTTATGCAATTATTTTGACTCGTTGCACATTTGTGGTTAATTGTTGTATTGAATGAAGGATGATTTTGACTTTCTAATCTTTATATAAGAATAGTTATAACTTTATTTGTATAGCACTTTGAAAAACATGGGTATACAAAGTATACTGAGTATACTAATTCAAGTTAAGTTGGAATTTTTGTAAATAATTCCAGAAAAACAAATGCTTAAATGTTGGCATGGTGTGTAGAGCAGAACGTCTCTGCTGAAAAGAACGTACCAAACTGGTATTTTGGTCAATGCCAAACATCTTGAACCTTCTGTGATTTAAAAATTGCAGCAGGACAAACTGAAGCGTGCAAAGCCGATGGATTGGTCTGACTCCGTGTCTGTCACCAGGCAAATCCAGCTTGCAAAGCTCCCGTCTGCAACGTTTGTAGCAAACCAGTCAGCAAACCTGCAGCGTCATTTGAGGAGAACAAGGCGGTAGCTGGGGGCGGAGCTTAGTTGTACAGCAGCTTCCGTGTGACTCACAGCTTGGTGGGAGTATAGCGGCATTTTTATCACACCTAGACCACATTCTTGATACAATCAGGAATGGGAAACAGTGTTGAAAGATTTTTATGGACCTTAAGCTGCTTCCGCCCTTCTGCTGATCGGCATCAGCTTGCAAGAGTTATGAGGGGGGCGGGGGTGTAGTGTGGGTCTGTTTGTACAATGGGAGCTGGTGGAGCGGTTAGCTGGGCTGTAGCATTGGTATAGAGGCAGTTTAATCAGAACTGAAGATGTTTCCACTCTTCTCCCCACTGGCCACGGCGTTTAATCCACATCATAATCCACAGCTCCTAAACTACAGTAGCGTTTATGGGTAGGTTTGTTGTAGAGCTGTGTGCAACTACGTCACATGTCGCTCTGATTGGCTTGTCATGAAAGTGACAGAACTTTCATCCAATCACCTTCCAAGATTAAAAAAATAACAAAAAAACTGCCCTTTTCAAATGCTTCCCATGGCAGCTTTCCAAGATGGATGTGAAATAAATCCATGGCATGGATAGATGAAACGGTCTATCTGGAGTGACAGGCTGGGAAAAATTTTGATTTAATCTAAATTTTGATGCATCGGCCAGCCCCAACAGGAGGTCAGACAGATATTCTCCGGTAAACATTCCTCTAGAATGGATCTAGAACAGTCATTTTGCATCCCTCGCTACAGCTCAAAGTAATCAGAGTACTCTAATGGAACATGTTACATGCTAACACAAGCTTTATTTTGGGCCCAGTATCAGACATGTTTGATATTTAGATTTTAAGAAGAGGCTGATGGAAAACTCCCACAAATCCACTAAGGATGCACAATAGTGGATTTTTACTGACATCTGATATACTCATTTTAGCCAAACACCATATGTATCATTAAACTAAAACATCAAGTGTTTCCTTTAAAGAGAGACTGCTGAGCTGAGTTGAGAGAGGAGTTACATGGTCTGATATCTGTTTGTTCAGGGTTCATGGTGGGTCCCCTGGCTGTGTGGCGTCCTAGGAAACCACACTTGTCTATCTTAAAGATATTCTAGCTGATATACTGGCTGTAAATATTGGCTGAAATATGCAAACCTGCTAATATGATGTGTCACTTTGTGCTTCTGATGTAATGCTGATGATGTCACACATCCATAAGACATACTAGATATTGTGAACTTTGACCGCTCATAAAAATGGAAACAACAACAGGACTGTAGGCCAACCATCGTCTCAGTCAGGATTTCACCTATATCCTCTCGTTTTTAATACAAAACAGGGTGCATGCTGGGACAGCCAGCCAATGATGATCATCCTCCATGTTTGTTTTTCTGCTGAAGTCACGCTTGATCACCAGTTTCTGTGAACAGTGAACAGTGTGTGGGCTCGGGGTCTGGCTACATCTTCCATTCCATTGGTTCCCAACCTGGGGTCTGGGACCCCTCGGGGGGGCGCTTAATATCTCATAGGGGGGAGCTGGGCTTTGACTGCTCTGAGGCTGCCAAAATTAGATCTTCAAATAGATAGACGGACGGACGGACAGACGGACGGACAGACCTTTATATTGACTAAAACCATGATAAGGCAGTTATTAAGTAGTTTATATAAACGTCTCTTGGTCAGAAAAGCATGCATCTGCCTTTTTGGCAAATCTATGTTGATTTTTGACAGCAGTGTTTCACTTTTTCTTCTCTCTTGGGTCCTGGGAGGGGGGGCTCGGCTGTTCTTAGATACATGAAGGGGGGGGCGGGCTCCAAGGAAAAATGGTTGGGAAACACTGTTCTAGTCTGTGCATGAAGAATCGGTCAGACCGACCTGAAACTCTTTGATCTCTCTCGTTTTTATCGTTTGGGTTTAAAATCGTCTCCAATGTTTGCAGCCTTCATAGGAAAGCCTTTGCTTCAATTTGTATTTCTTGTTTTTGAACCAAATATCCATCCTTGAAGCTCAAACTGAGTTTTTCTATTCCCACATCTCTAATATGCCGAATGCTCAAACGTCACACATGCCCCCTTCTCTCCTGCTCTGCTGAGGAAATTAAAAGTAATTTATGATGAAGTTCCTGCAGTCTGCCACAGCAGCTAATAGCCAGCACGACAGAGAGCATGGGAATCGAATTCATTCCGCTGAGCTGACGCTCTCATCCTTCACTCTCTTCCCTCCTCTCTCTCATTCTGTACTGCTGCTCAGCCCAGAGACAGAGAGAGACACGATGAAAACCAGAGGCAGAGGATAGATGAGAGGAAGAGATGCTCAGGAATGGTGTTTTTGGATTGTTGGAGGAGGCCAGGCCAGCTTCTCAGCGTTTCTAGTCTGTGTTTGTCCGATGACGCAAGCTCTGCTCGGAGATGGCGTTTGGAATCCTGATTGCCTTCAGCGCTGTGGAGGAGGCATCCCAATCCTCAGAAGGGGGCCCCATGCAGTAACGTCTGTCCGCCGTGGCGTTTCTCCCTCCCCGGCGTGTGTGAGTGTGTGCGTGTGAGCGTGCCTGAGAGTGTGTGTGCTTCTTCTCCTCCCCCTCTTCTTCCTCTTCTTCTCTCTTTTTCTTCTTCAGTATTCCCTCTCTCTTCATCTTTCCTCACTCTGGAATCTCTTTCTTCATCTCCCTGCTTTTCTCCCTGTAGTAGAGCTGGAGGACGGGATGATTCTGAGCATAGGCTGAGCTGCTTTTTTATCTAGCCAGCATGGATTGTCTCTGCATTGTTACAACTAAGGTAAGAGACAGCAGGAGTGAATGATTCACTGGACTAGAGGAATGGACAGAGGCAGAGAGAGTGAGGCATGTGAGCGAGAAAGTGAGGCATGCAGTCAGTCAGAGGTGGTGTTTTTTCTAAATGTTTGCATGCGCGCCGATGTTTGCCTCCAACACCTTCGTCAGTCTCCATCGTTTGTGAACTTTGAAGTTCTGGTCTGTTTCTGCAGAGAATGATCCACTTCATGTCCACATCGAGAAGCTGTCTGCCTGTTGATGTAGTTGAACTTCAGTCAGCAGGCTTGTGGCTCTGCTGCAGCTCTCTGCTCTCTGACAGCTGTGGACCCGCAGATCATTAGTATACCTGCAACTTTAAACAAGCTGCACAACTTCACTGAAAACAATTTTTCTTCTTTCCCTGAGCTTGTTTTCTATGCTGCATTCATGACGTTACCATGCAAATGACCACCAGATAACTGTAGATTATTTTATCTGATTATTCTGAATTCATACTATAAGGACTCCACGGTTATGTTAAAGTTCAGCCAAAAATCTTCAGTTCAGTCCGGAACACTCCTTTGACCATTTTAATGCTAAATGGATCTAAAGTTTTACATAGCTGAAGAGGATCTGCTCATAAGATCCTCCCTGGGTGGGTCAGGCAGCTGCTTTGACTTTCCAGGGAGCTCATGAATAGAATAGAAACCCCCATATGGGTGGATGCATTCATGACAATATGTATTGCATTAAATAAAATTAGTTCCAATCAATTAATCCATAGTAGCATGATTCTCAAAATGATGGCACAACAAGCTTTATGCTATACAGGGGGAGGCGGGGCTGGAGGAGGGGAAGCCTTATGCTATACAGGAGGCAGCTGGGGTGGAGGAGGGGAAGCTTTCAGCTATATAGGAGGAGGCTGGGGTGGAGGAGGGGAAGCCTTATGCCAAAAAAGGAGGAGGCTGGGGTGGAGGAGGGAAAGCATAATGCTAAAAAAGGACCAGGCTGGGGTGGAGGAGGAGAAGCTTTATGCTATAAAGGAGGAGACTTGGGTGGAGGAGGGGAAGCTTTATGGTATAAAGGAGGTGGCTGGGATGGAGGAGAGGGAAGGCTTATGCTATAAAGGAGGTGGCTGGGATGGAGGAGAGGAAGGCTTATGCTCTAAAGGAGGTGGCTGGGGTGGAGGAGAGGAAGGCTTATGCTATAAAGGAGGTGGCTGGGGTGGAGGAGGGGAAGGCTTATGCTCTAAAGGAGGTGGCTGGGGTGGAGGAGAGGAAGGCTTATGCTCTAAAGGAGGTGGCTGGGGTGGAGGAGAGGAAGGCTTATGCTATAATGGAGGTGGCTTGGGTGGAGGAGAGGAAGGCTTATGCTATAAAGGAGGTGGCTGGGGTGGAGGAGGGGAAGGCTTATGCTATAAAGGAGGTGGCTGGGGTGGAGGAGAGGAAGGCTTATGCTATAAAGGAGGTGGCTGGGGTGGAGGAGGGGAAGGCTTATGCTATAAAGGAGGTGGCTGGGGTGGAGGAGAGGAAGGCTTATGCTCTAAAGGAGGTGGCTGGGGTGGAGGAGAGGAAGGCTTATGCTATAAAGGAGGTGGCTGGGGTGGAGGAGGGGAAGGCTTATGCTATAAAGGAGGTGGCTGGGGTGGAGGAGGGGAAGGCTTATGCTATAAAGGAGGTGGCTGGGGTGGAGGAGAGGAAGGCTTATGCTATAAAGGAGGTGGCTGGGGTGGAGGAGGGGAAGGCTTATGCTATAAAGGAGGTGGCTGGGGTGGAGGAGGGGAAGGCTTATGCTATAAAGGAGGTGGCTGGGGTGGAGGAGAGGAAGGCTTATGCTATAAAGGAGGTGGCTGGGGTGGAGGAGGGGAAGGCTTATGCTATAAAGGAGGTGGCTGGGGTGGAGGAGGGGAAGCTTTGCCAACAGTAGCAGTGCGGTGCTGTGGGAGCTGAGAGGTGATAATCACACCTGGGTGTATGACGCTACGGATAGTGCTACAGATGCATGATATTGGGTTTGTGCAGATATCTGATGTGCTGTTATTTATTTAGTGATTTAAGCCAATACAGATATGGATAATATATTTAAATGTAGTTCAGATCTAAAACATTCAGTCCTTCAAAGAAACTATTTAAAGATTGAGGATGAACAAATGAACACATTTCTGCCCTGAAAACTGACCTTAAAGTTTAAGGACTGATGATTATTCCAGAAATCTTCAGCTGATGTAGGTCTGTTGGTTTGACCTAATAGTCCACTAGCTTATTAGTATAAAAAATAGCTGATGTAGGCAGTTTTAATAGCCCAGATATCAGTCATCAATATCAGATATTTTGGGCTAACATGCTGATACCGTTTAATGCCGGTAACATAATACATCTCTAGAAAGTGCAGGATATTTTCATATAGGGTTCAAGTTCTTGTGAAATCAAAGTCTATTTCCAGACGCTCAGAGTGACGGCCTGGAGGAGGTTCCTGTGTTGGCTGTTTTGGCATGTAGTAACCCTGTAACGTCAGAAAGGGTGGAGGAGTCTAAACAGATTGTGTCTGTGGAATCTGCAGTCACGTGACCTGACCCTGGACTGGTATGAGTGAAGTACCAAGGCCACTGTCTGTGGCGCCATCTTGGTAGCTATGGTAAAATGTCACCATGTGTTGAAGTGTAGCTTCCATGAATCCGGCTTGCTGCCCTTCTTTATTAGACCCTATTTAGCCTGCTGATTGGCTCAATAATAGCTTTTCAAAGACAAAGTCAGTTCCAGCGTTAATCTGAGGTTAGACTGGCTTCTGAAACGCACCATTCCAAGTGAACCTGAAAGAGCTCTCTCCATCATTTATGCAGAAATATCCATTGAGTGGTTGGCGGTCTAAGAATAGGCACGGTCCAGTAAGAGAGTTGTCCCTGTAGAGCTGCTATGATAGACACATACTGTACATTTCTGTCTGCCTCACGTGTGTTTGAAAGAGCACACATCCTGCTGGTCAGTCAGGCTGGAGATGTCCTGAAAGCTGTGGTTAAATATTCACGCTGGCTCAGAGCCATCACTAAGTCAGCCTCCATGTGCTGCCCTTCACTAAGATTGGCTCCTGCAGAGAGGTCGCCCTCTCTTTATGCTGTTTTTACTCATAAGTGGATACCTGTGAAAGTTCATTTTATAATCAGAACATTTTTACCATAGCTGCATCTGAAAACTGAACCTCATGTCTTTGTTGCATCACTGGATGTCATTTTTGATAACCCACTATCTCTGATGATGCTATTGTGATAATTCAGACCCTTCTGAATTAATTATTAATCAGTAAGGAAACTTCAGTAGTTTCACTCTTTTAGCCGATCGGCCTGGTGCTAGTCAGTGTTTCTGCTGTTTCTTACAGCTGCTTTTACATGCAGCTGTTTCCTGCTCTGGTATTTTCACATGTGAGTTGACTAGGGATGTTCTGATACCTTTATTCCTTCCATTACGATTCTGATACCAAGGTGTTGGGAATCAACCGAGTTCTGATCCGATACCATTGTGAACTCTCTGGACTGACTGTTCAGACTAGTAAATTATTTTAGACCTATGTTTGACTCAGAACTCAGAACATGGCTCAACCAATAGAATCATCATGTCCAGCATCTCTGTGAACCTAACGTTGTTTGTCTGTTGATTGTTGAGTTTCACTGCTAAATATTAAAATAACAATAATACAGGAGGCTGCAGCACAAACTATTTCTATCTCTGCTCTTTATAGGCAGCATCACATGATTATGGAACAGGCTGCCATTGGCTGACAGACCCTCACAAAGGGTAAACAATATGGCTGTAAGCATTTGAGCTAGCGGTAATAAATGATCGTAATTCGGTTTAAATGGATAAAAAGACGTTCAGTATCAGGTTTGCTGGTGTGGATTTAATCATTAAAGTCCCCAAAAGTCACACGAGTCCCAGGCTCACTGAAAATGCTGCTGTAAGGATTCAAAGGCATCAATAGTGTCAATGGGACGTAGCTTCAAGAGGAAAAACAAGTAAGAGGCAACGATTTATGGTTCAAAGTGATTAAACTTTTGATAAACTGTGTAACTTCTTGCCGTGTACGACAGCGCTGGTCTGGAAGGCGTTTTAACGATCACATTCAGAGAAAAACTGTCACACAGACACCATTCTTTGCTGCAGCACTGGGTCCTCTGGTTCTTCTTCACTGCTCTAAAAATGGTAGCTCCTGTATGACATGTTTTCTGGCAGCGAAGAAGAATCGATTTCTGGTTTTATAGTGTTAACAGTTAGCATGGCTAAACGAAGCAAAATATAAAGTTAAACCAAATGGTATCGGATTGGTGCATAAACTCGTGTAATCACCGATACCAATACCTGCATTTTAAGCAGAATCAGACATATTTTTGATTCTGATATCAGAATCAGAACGACCCTACCAGCTGAGCCGGCATTTAGCTGAAGTGATCCTGCAAAGTTAAACTGTTGTTTAGTGAGAGTTCTGCATGTAGGAGAGCCGTGGATCAGTAGTTGTTATGAGAGGTTTGATCCTCAAACTGCAGTTCCTGGAGTGTCCACTAGAGGCTGTCCAGAAATAACTCCACGTCCACATTTAAATGTCCATCTCTACAACTGAAAAAAGCATGTTTACATGTTAGCAGCCTGGTGGGAGAACCTTCTAGCCAGAATAGTTCATATCTTTATGGACACCCACTGTTTAAGGGCTCATTTCTTTATAACTCATCTGTTTTGGTCTGAAGCATATGAGTTCTGTATAGTTAGAGGTTAGGCTGATGTTCGAGCTGGGCAACTAATCGAAAAATAATTGAATCCGACATTTAGAGCCTCTAACCGATGTAAACCTGCCATGTCAGTTGTTTCAATTTTTTTCCTTTTCTTGGTAAAATTTGACCTTTTACGGGAAACATTTTCATTTCAAGTCGATGTATTTTTTTATTTTCAAATGTTTCAATAAATAACCATAAATTGTTAATCTGAGCCTGTTCTTTTCAGTTTGTTTTAAAATTATACAAATATTTACAGAACAAACAGAGTTGGAAGTTGGGGGTGGAATAATCGTGCATTAATTGTAATCGAGGTAAAAAGTTCAACTCATCGTGATTTAGATTTTCGCCATAATGGCCCAGCCCTAGCTGATGTGACCCCATGCCAGTGTGTTTAGCTGTTGTCTGCTGTCGGACGGCTAAAGACCATCCTAGCTTCACCTCTTTGTCCGTTTCTTTGGTTGATCTAAAGTCAGTTTGAGGCAGCAGGTCTTAGCTTTGGCTAAGAAGAGACTTTACACACAGCGGCATCATCAGCTATTAGTGTGAAGCTGAATGTCGCCCTTTGACCCTTCAGAAGACCAGAGAGTTAAAGATGGAGAGCTCAGTCATGATATTGTGGCCGCAGTCGTACTTATAAAGCTGCTAGCTGCCAAAAAGGAAAAAGATTAACCCCAAAAACCAAACTGAGTAAATCAACTAAATGCTCTTGTTTTTCTTTATGTGATCTGTTAATTTGATCCTGTATCATATCACTGACTGCAGTGTGCTCTGGGGGAGTTTATGAAGACATTGTGTAAATGTTTTATATAAGTTTCCAATCCGTTTTATTTATAGAGCTCATTTTAAAGTTTAACTTCAGCCCACACAACGCTAAACCTCACAGCAGCTTTCTTCTATCTTTAACAGATCCTCTCCTCCTCTCTGGTACTGACATGTTCCAGTGATTTATGATAAAGACAGACTGGAGGGATCATGCCAGACTACTGTGACACTTTAGCACACTTTTAAGCACACCTTTAGGACACCTTTAGCACACCTTTAGCATGCCTTTAGCACACCTGTAGCACACCTTTAGCACACCTTTAGCATGCCTTTAGCACACCTGTAGCACACCTTTGGCACACCTTCAGCACACTTTCAGCACACTTTCAGCACACCTTCAGCACACCTTTAGCACACCTTCAGCACACCTTTAGCACACCTTCAGCACACCTTTAGCACACCTTCAGCACACCTTTAGCACACCTTCAGCACACTTTCAGCACACCTTTAGCACACTTTCAGCACACCTTTAGCACACCTTTAGCACACCTTCAGCACACCTTCAGCACACCTTTAGCACACCTTCAGCACACCTTTAGCACACCTTCAGCACACTTTCAGCACACCTTTAGCACACCTTCAGCACACCTTTAGCACACCTTCAGCACACCTTTAGCACACCTTCAGCACACCTTTAGCACACCTTCAGCACACCTTCAGCACACCTTTAGCACACCTTCAGCACACCTTTAGCACACCTTCAGCACACCTTCAGCACACCTTCAGCACACCTTCAGCACACCTTTAGCACACCTTTAGCACACCTTCAGCACACCTTAAGCACACCTTCAGCACACCTTCAGCACACCTTTAGCACACCTTCAGCACACCTTCAGCACACCTTTAGCACACCTTCAGCACACCTTTAGCACACCTTCAGCACACCTTCAGCACACCTTCAGCACACTTTCAGCACACTTTCAGCACACCTTCAGCACACCTTTAGCACACCTTCAGCACACTTTCAGCACACTTTCAGCACACCTTCAGCACACCTTTAGCACACCTTCAGCACACCTTTAGCACACCTTCAGCACACCTTTAGCACACCTTTAGCACACCTTCAGCACACCTTTAGCACACCTTCAGCACACTTTCAGCACACCTTTAGCACACCTTCAGCACACCTTTAGCACACCTTCAGCACACCTTTAGCACACCTTCAGCACACCTTTAGCACACCTTTAGCACACCTTTAGCACACCTTTAGCACACCTTTAGCACACTTTCAGCACACTTTCAGCACACCTTTAGCACACCTTCAGCACACCTTTAGCACACCTTTGGCACACCTTCAGCACACTTTCAGCACACCTTCGGCACACCTTTGGCACACCTTCAGCACACTTTCAGCACACCTTCAGCACACCTTCAGCACACCTTCAGCACACCTTTGGCACACCTTCAGCACACCTTCAGCACACCTTCAGCACACCTTTAGCACACCTTCAGCACACCTTTAGCACACCTTCAGCAAACCTTTAGCACACCTTTGGCACACCTTCAGCACACTTTCAGCACACTTTCAGCACACCTTCAGCACACCTTCAGCACACCTTTAGCACACCTTTAGCACACCTTCAGCACACCTTTAGCACACTTTCAGCACACTTTCAGCACACCTTTAGCACACCTTCAGCACACTTTCAGCACACCTTTGGCACACCTTCAGCACACTTTCAGCACACCTTCAGCACACCTTCAGCACACCTTTAGCACGCCTGGAGCATGCCTCACATGGTCCCTTTTAGCTGACTGTCAAAGTTCATGCTGACCGTCGTACACTAATGATGGAGCAGCTCTCCCTCCACGTTCCTCTGACTCTGAGAATAACAGATCCATGCCTGTTTCTCAGGAATTCAGGTCTCCATAATGAGTGTGCAGCGTTGGGCATAATGATATGCAGTTCTAGATCCATGGCCACATTATGTAATGCTTTGGGGGCATGATGAGTATACTGGGCTGTAGTTCAGCATGAGAGGAAATAGTGGGGAAGAAAGCACTCCTACATGAGTGTGCTGATGGCTGCTTCTACTTTTAGATGATCTCTTATCTGGATTTTAACTGCCAGTGAGGAGGAGAGAGAGCAGAGGGCTCCTTTTTTTAAACCTGGAAATCAAACATTCAGTTTAGACGGGTAATTCACTGAGCAATGAATGTTTGAGGACTTAAAAGACAAACACCAGCAGGTGTGACTCATTTACCTCTAATGATGCCCAACCTGGGGTCCGGGCACCCCTAGGGGGGCGTGGGACCTTGTCTGCTCTTAGGTTGTCAATATTAGATGTACATACAGTGCTTAACAAATGTATTAGACCACCTGTCATATCTGTCTCAGAGACCATCTGGCATCATGAAGTGCTTTAATGCGGACTCTTTCATTTTCAGTCAGCTCTCCACTTTTTACCATTTTGAACAGGAATGAGGGATTTCAAACTGAATTCACCTTTTTATACCCATATTTGAGCCGGCTCACTGGGCTTCTCTGAGAAGTCAGAAATGAATCAAGCATAACATTCAACCACTAAAACTCATTTTTCTGTTCAGGAATGACAGCAAATAACTATAATTTGACATAATCAAGAAATATTCATGTGCTTTTCTGTTTTTTCAGTTTTTTTTGTAAATCAGTACATTTGAATTCTATTTTAGCATAAAAAATATCATTTGGGTTAAAGAGCTTCTACATATTGGTGTATTAACCATTGCAGAAAGATAAAAAATGATTTATATAATTACCAATGCTGTTAATTTAGGCCAGCTGTGGCATAAACCTTACTTTGGTTAGGGTGGTCAATACATTTGTTAAGCACTGTATAACTTTTTTAAAAAGTCATGATAGAAAAGTAATGAGTTAAGGTCAACCTAAAAGATTTTTTAAAAATGAAGCGAATCTGTTTGTTTTTACGTGAAAAAGTGAACATTTTTAGGGGGAGAAATAAGATTTTAAAGTTATTTATTTACAAGTCAAAAAACTCAGAAATCCAGAGTTTAAAAGGTAAAAAATTTACAAGACAAGGTTGCAATTTCCAATTTTTAAAGCCTTAGATTTTGACAGTAGAAACTAACAGTGTTAGGCCAGAAGTGTACAAGAAACCAAACTGAAAATTATATTATATTATTACATATTATTATATTTTGACTTTATAATCTCAAAAACACGAAGTTTGGTTCACTTATAACTTTTAAAGTAAAAATGTCTACTTTTTCTAATAAATTACCGACTTGTAAACTTGAGAATTTAGAGATTAAAAAAACAAAACAAAAAAAAACAAATCCTCTTTATTGTTGTTTTCAAGAGTGGCCCAACTACACTGTGGTAATAAGGGAAAGTTTATATATTGATTTTTGTATGTGGGCCTATTATGTTCAGATTTTGTCAATGAAAACAAATAAAGATTGATTTGAATTGTCCCAGGTGGGCCCTGAGGGGCTTAACTTTTTGAGTAGGTGGGGTGGGCTGAGGAAAAAAGGTTGGGAACCACTGTGTTAAGGTTATATTTACATCCCCAATTCTGAAAAAGTTGGGACACTGTGTAAAATGTAAATAGATAGAGTTCACTGAGAGTCAAATCTTATAAATTCATATTTGATTCACAAATGAACGTAGACATATCAGATGTTGAAATGGAGACATTTTACATTTCAGATCAAATATTAGCTCAATAAGAATTTGATGGCAACTACACATCTTAAAAACGTAAAGACAGGGCCATGTTTACCATCCATCTTCTTTTAACAACAGTCTGTAAACAGGAGACCAACTGCTGGAGTTTGGGAGAGGAATGTTGTCTCATTCTTGTCTGATGTATGATTCTAGCTGCTCAACAGCCCTGGGTCTTCTTTACAGGATTATGCTCCAAAGTTTTCTATCAGTGAAAGGTGTGGACTGCAGGCAGACCAGTTCAGGACCAAGACTCTTCTCCTGTGAAGCCATGCTGTTGTGATGGATGTGGTATGTGGTTTAGCATGGTGTTGCTGAAATGCTCAAGGCCTTCCCTGACAGAGACGTTGTCTGGATGGGAGCATATGTGTCTCTAAAAGCTCTCTCTACTTTTCGGCATTGATAGTTCCTTTCCAGATGTTAGAGCTGCCCACGCCATAGGCACTAATGCAACCCCATACCATCAGAGACGCAGGCTTTAGACCTGAGCCAGGAGAACAAGCTGGATGGTTCTACTCCTCTTTAGTCCACAGAGAAATGGTTGTAATATAGCGGTGATTTCAGTAAAGAGCCATGCCTGTTTTTAATGCAGAGCTGTCTGAGGGCCTGAAGGTCATTTACTATGGATGTCTACATTTTCTCCAGGTTCTCTGAATCTTTGGTGATGATATTCTGACTGTACATGGAGGATAGTCAGTCTTCACAATACTAAAATACACTGGTCTACCTTTTTGTCGCCACACTGGAAGAGTATGTCGCAGGCTAGAGTACACTTCCACCTTGAGCTTTCCGAAGTAAAAGCCAGGCTTAGCTAGCCTCATTTGTGCAGAATGCTTTTATTCTATCCTGGCTGAGTTTGGCTGGACAATGAATGGAGTCACTGGTAGGAACATGTATGAAGGTGAAACTGATAAAGAAAGACGAGGCTGTGACAGCAGGGAGACTCATCGGAGCCTGGTGTGAAAGCCGTGACGGTGCATGCTGGAGCTGACACCTATGGCAGCAGAGACACACTGCCAGTCTGAAACAGGCAGGAGCCACAGGAGCTTTCTGACAGCTAGTCAAGTCAAGAGGAGTAGTTTAAACATTGCATTGATTTGCCTTGTCCTGTCACATTCATACTAGCTTGCCTCATTCATGAAGGATTGATGGTCGCACATCCATGTTATCAGGCGTTGGCCTGGCCTAAAGACGAGTCCCTGTCCTCGTTACACCCCTCTCTCTCCTTCCGTCACTGTCCCTCTGCTTGTAAAGTGACGCTTCGTGTCTCCACATGAGCAGGGCCAGGTCTGGACATTTAGACCGGGGTGCCAAACAAAGACCCTGACTCCAGCAGTCAGTAGTTTTTGGCTTTTTCAGCCATTAAAGTAGTCTGAGACTTTATTAGCTTCCTGCAATGCAACATTTCAGCTGAACACAGCTCATCATTGTTTAACAAACATTTTTCACAGAACATTTCTGCACATCCATAGACCTGTCTGAGGGTAGTTTTGGGTCCTAACCCTATGTTTTACTCAGAGAGCAGGGAGGACAGAGTGCATATGCACACAGAAAAGGGATTAAAGAGAAGAAACTTCTACTCTGATGAAACTCAGTGCGAAAGTAACGCTGCAACTGTAAATCACTTCCAGCACCCTTTATTAAGCCTTCATCACTTTTTAAAGACATGAAAGTTTAGTTAAAGGATTGGGTGAGATGCCTGTAAAACCATGCGCTCTGCTCAGGCTGACTGCTGGACTTGGACCGCTTCTGTATGTGGTTTTTAAACACCTGGCAGTGAACCAGTGGGGCCATTTTGGGATGGTTGAATGTTAATGTCATTAAACTTTTATTGTCCTACTAACTTGATCTAATTTATTATCATGGTAGGCCTGTCTAATATTAGGGTTGTTTGGATTTTGATACCAGTATCAGAAATACGTCTGATTCTGCTTAAAATGCAAGTATTGGTATCGGCGATTACACGAGTTTATGCACCGATCTGATACCATTATGGTTTAGCTTTATATTTTGCTTCGGTTAGCCATGCTAAATGTTAGCACTATAAACCGGAAATTGTTCTTCTTCGCTGCTGGAAAGCACGTCATGCAGGAGCTACCATTTTTAGAGCAGTGAAGAAGAACCAGAGGACCCACTGCTGCAGCAAAGAATGGTGTCTGTGTGACAGTTTTTCTCTGAATGTGATCGTTAAAACGCCTTCCAGACCAGCGCTGTCGTAATCGACACAGTTTATCAAAAGTTTAATCACTTTTAACTGTAAATCGTTGCCTCTTGCTTGTTTTTCCTCATGAAGCTAGCCGTTGTGCTTGCCCATTGACACAGTTGATGCTTTTGAATCCTTACAGCAGCATTTTCAGTGAGCCTGGGACTCGTGTGACTTTTGGGGACTTTAATGATTAAATCCACACCAGTAAACCTGATACTGAACTTCTTTTCATCCACTTAAATCGAATTACGATCATTTATTACTACTAGCCTGAATACTAACGGCCATATTTGTTTGGGTCTGTCAGCCGGTTCCAGGCTGTTCTGTAATCATGTCATGCTGCTGAACTGTATTATACTGTATCATGCTGCCCCTGTATTATTGCTATTTTAATATTTAGCAGTAAAACTCAATAATCAGCAGGAAAACATCTTAAGGCTCTCAGAGATGCTGGACATGATGATTCTATTGGTTGAGCCATGTTCTGAGTCAAATATAGGTCTAAAATAATTCACTAGTCTGAACAGTCAGTCCAGAAAGTTCACACCGGTATGGGATCAGTACTCGGTATCGGCTGATACCCAACACCTTGGTATCGGGAAGAAGAAAATGGCATGGGAACATCCCTATCTAACGTATTTAATGATTTGCTGTAATGCAAAGTAATAAAATAGAAATAAAAGCCTTTGGGCGTGGGTTTGGCTTAGTTGATGGAGCAGGCGTTTCCTCTCTCTCCTCAGCTAATCTGTCTAGATAGAGGCAGAAAGCCCAAAATATAATCTCCAAAACACTCTTATTATCCTCTGCATGTACTTCTGTTTAAGAGGTGTGTAATTTCCCATTTAAATATCCACTGAATGACTTCAGACTCTGCTGTGCGTCGTCTACTCGTATGAAGGATTGTTAGCAGACGGGAGGATTTCAGTGGAAGGCTGTTTGTTTGGGGGTAATTATGAAATGTTTGCGCTGTGATTCAGATAGAAGTATTGGTAAAAAAGGTTTTTAAGAGATTAATAGATGCAGTGCATATAATATCTGCTGCTGTTCAGACAAAGCTTTCCTGCCTTGTTCTAAAGCTCTCTTTTACTTTGAAGGCTGTTTTTAGTCATGGTGCAAGTGAACAGCAATGACCAACAGTGTAGGGGTCCAGAGAGGCTCTAGCTAAAACACCAGATATACAGTATATCCTGATTCTCTCACAGCTGAGAGAATCAGCTGTGAGAGAATCCCCTTAAACACACACTAGATGTGATGCTTTCTCATGATAACTCTGGAAGAATGGAGCTTTTGTTTCTATCTGACTGCATGTTTAACAGAAAACAGCGATGAGGAAATGATGGCCGGGGCAGCAACCATGCCCTCTGCTAATAAGACAATGTTCCTCCTCCTCCAGGGCACCTGCTGGTGAGACTGTGATGGCTTGTGTTGCCTGGAAACAGCATTACTTCTCTTTAGGGGTGAGAAGGACAGACTGGGGCTGAAGACGTGTCTGAGGTCTAAACACGCTCACTGGACAACTTTAACCTGTGTTTATTCTGCTCTGATTAAAGCAGGGACAGATGGAACAACAGTCAAAGCTGTTGGTTTTAAATCAGTGAAATGTTCCTGTAGATTAGAAAGAAAAATGATGGTTTGATTGTGTTTAATGAGTACCTGATCAGAGGGTGTAATCCTGGCTGTGGTTGTCCTCAAACTCTACACCACGGGTGTCAAACTCATGGCCCAGGGGCCAAATCTGGCCCATGGTGGAGTTATACCCGGCCCGACAGATCATATGATATTTTTATTTTAACTGGCCCACCAGTATGAGGCCTGCAGATTTCCTCTAGTGTAAAAATGTAAACTTAACCTGGATGATTTATAATATCCTATCCTAAATTAGAAAAAGTAAACAGTAAAAATAATTTGATAAAAAGTCAGGAAGTTATCTTACCTTTTAGATTCATAATTTTTAATTTGAAATCATATTTTGACCTTTTAAAGTCATGATTTTGACTTTTATCTCATGTTTTGACCTTTTTTAGCTCCTAACTTTAACTTTTAGCTAATTTTTTACCTTAAAAATGCATAATTTTTAGTTTTATCTCAGTTTTTTGACCTTTTAAAATCATGATTTTGAATTTTTTCTCAGTTTCTGACTTTAAAAAATTCATGGTTTCAATATTTTATTTCATAGTTTGCATTTTAAAAACATTATTTTGACTTTTGTCATGTTTTTACCTTTTAAACTTGTAAGTTTGACTTTTTATCTCAGATATTGAGTTTTAAACTTATCATGTTCACCTTTTAATCAAAAAATCATTTCTCATCAGCGCCAAGTTTTTACCCCCATAATTCATTTCTGTTGAAGATAAGGTTGACATTTTATGGTTAAATATCGACCCTGGTAGGCCCTCAGGTTAGACCCAAGTTCAGCATCCGGCCTCTGCTGTGATTGAGTCTGACAGCCCTGCTCTACACTGTGCTCTGGTACTAGCTCACCTCAGCCGTAGTGGTGGTGGGGCTGCTGGTGCTGGTGCTGGTGGGACTGCTGGTGCTGGTGGTGGTGCTGGAATTAGGAAGCAGACTCAAGTCCTGATCTCATCAAGAGCACCAAATCTGCATCAGTCAGCCCTCTGTCACCATCATCATCATCACTAGCCTCATCATCAGTGACTCTGTGTTGCTGCTGTCCCCTCTCTGTTCTGTTTGTTTTCTGTCTTTCTAGTATGCTGGTTAAAGTAGCGATGCATCGATCCAACCTCTTGAGCTCTGATGTCAAACCTGGGCTTTTTGTGTAGACCGATACCGATCGAATACGTGCCAAATGAATATCTCTCATTTCTCTCTTGGAAGATGAGGCTGGCATGGATAAGGCAGCACCAGGTTTCCACAAACTTTGCCACATTTTAATAATGAATCCTAGTGAGCAAAGACAAACTGATCCAGACTGATAGAAATCTTGAGAGTGGTGAATCAGTCTGTGGAGCTGTGGACTGCTAAAATGTAGCATGGTATAAATCAGCTTACTAGCTGAAGTGTCTTCAATCTAGTGAGACTCACTTAGATTTTTTACCGTTCCATGAACATTATGTTAAGGGAGACTTTCCGAGTGCGTGTCTGAAAAACTATAACGGTCAGTGACCAATGCATTAGGGCTGTCAATATTTATCTACAGCCCTATTCCAATTTCATTTATTATTTTTTACAGATTTTGAATTATATTTGAATATTTAAGCACATTTTTTTATTAATATGTATGTAAAACGTTCAGTTGCTTTAATCACCATGTAGTTACATATTTGTCCACTAGAGGACGCTCCAATATTACATCACAGATTGCAATGAAGAAATAATGAGCTAAAAGCAAAAGTAGTAAATGTTAATTTTATGTAGTTTTTAGTGCAAACAGCCACCTGCACCATTTAGAGGCCTTTAACAGGAATTCTGGTACTGATGGTCAACTTCAAAACAAACAAACGGGTTAAAAATTAAATGTCAAACAAAAATATATTGAATTTCGCTGCTTACGGCAATGACGACATCATGTTTATAATGAACAAAACATTTTAAAAAATGTCGGTACTATCTTCTTCGTATGTGTTTTTACCTAAAAACATGAGGCGATCCACGGTTCTGAATCGAGCAGAGCGTTTTTTTTGTTCACTATCGTCCCAGCTGTGGAGACAATCCTCTCCGCCCTGACGAAGGTGACCAGAATGTACAGGTAATGGCGTGCCATCTGGGACAGGAGAGGATACCTGGACCATTACTGTCAGTGGGTGTCATCGTTTTACTCTGGTACATCAGCTTCTCTTGATGTAGCGAAGCCTCACTTGCTAAATCACCGCCAGCATGTGCACCAGCTTGGCGAAACATCCCCAAACATCTCCATTGGCGCCTCTGTGGTGTGAAAACTGTATTGTTCATCATGTCACTTGACATGTGACTGAACATTTGGTTCTTACACCAGAGATCCCGCCCACTGTCCTTTTTGATTGGTCAGTCAGGGAGAAGTGACATTGACGAATGTGGTGCTGTTTGGAAAAATGAATTTTTGGCCCCATTGCTCCAGTCTGAGCTCAGAAAACACAGCAGTACAGTGGATTTGTGTTTAGATTAACGCTGCCACTAAAAGAAGTGAACTACTGACGTTTTTCTCTAATATCAGGCATAACTGAGTCACTTTTGTGTGATTTGTGGAGAATAACTGTTACATTACAATGTTACAGTGTCACGTAGTACTTTCATCCAAAGTAAGGTACATCTGAGAGTCAGAACAACACCAAGATCTGGACAGGAGGAAACATCAGGGAGAGAAACGTTGCCATGCAGTGTTAGAGGCCATGCATTCTGATGAAGAACCCTTTTCATAGATTCTTGTAGAGATCAGGAAGAGGGCCTTCAGAAATGACCGACATGAACTGTACTGTGGTTTTAAACCATCCCTGGTAAAACGCAGCCAATCAAGTAACCACTTGTGTTGTTGTTAGTGTAAAAACTGTGAAATACATCCAAACTGCTTCTGACAGTCTTCATGCAGTGTTGGCTTTGTCTGGCAAAACGTTCAGGTCAACCAGAGAGCTGGAAACAGTGATGTATGTGTGCACGTACATGAGGTGAGCACAGGTGAGCACAGGATTGCATTAAATAATTTTCAAAGATCGGCCCATTCCCATGATCTAACTATCTGCTTCAGGATCAGACTGGCTATTCAGAACAGGATTCTAGGTACCATTTTAAAATGTGAGATTAGGGTCAAACATTGGTAGCTCTCCTCTTTACTGTTATGAGGGGTCACGTGTCTCAAATCCATCATTATTCACTGGCCTCAGCAGTGATGAACAGTGAGATGAGGAGCCCAGCTAGAGACTGCTGAGTGGTGGATGGACACATCAAAAGCACATCTGTAACTTCACTCATTTATTAACACTTTAGTCATTCCAACTCATCCACGCTCTTCTCTCTCCTCCAGCTTTCCTTCACACTCTGAGGAGAAAATAAATACGTAAGGAATGTCGGCTGGGAATCTATTTGGTTCACTAATAGTACTGAATCAATGGATAGTTACTATGGTAACAGGAAGGCTGGAACCAAAAATATATTCCATACAACATCTCTGAAACCTCCCCCCTACATTCAGGTCTCCGACTGGTGCTTCCTCCCACACACACCGCTGTGTTTCATCCACTCCCCGAGCAGGATGCACGCTAATGCTCAGTGGAGAAAAAACACATCGGCTTTAGAGGAAGAAAGAACAATAAGTACACAAAACAATAGAGGAACTGGAACTTCAGATAGAGAGAACAATAGAGGAACTGAAACTTCAGATAGAGAGAACAATAGAGGAACTGAAACTTCAGATAGAGAGAACAATAGAGGAACTGAAACTTCAGATAGAGAGAACAATAGAGGAACTGGAACTTCAGATAGAGAGAACAATAGAGGAACTGGAACTTCAGATAGAGAGAACAATAGAGGAACTGAAACTTCAGAGAACAATAGAGGAACTGGAACTTCAGATAGAACAATAGAGGAACTGAAACTTCAGATAGAACAATAGAGGAACTGAAACTTCACATAGAACAATAGAGGAACTGGAACTTCAGATAGAACAATAGAGGAACTGGAACTTCAGATAGAACAATAGAGGAACTGGAACTTCAGATAGAGAGAACAATAGAGGAACTGGAACTTCAGATAGAGAGAACAATAGAGGAACTGAAACTTCAGATAGAGAGAACAATAGAGGAACTGAAACTTCAGATAGAGAGAACAATAGAGGAACTGGAACTTCAGATAGAGAGAACAATAGAGGAACTGGAACTTCAGATAGAGAGAACAATAGAGGAACTGAAACTTCAGATAGAACAATAGAGGAACTGGAACTTCAGATAGAACAATAGAGGAACTGGAACTTCAGATAGAACAATAGAGGAACTGAAACTTCAGATAGAACAATAGAGGAACTGGAACTTCAGATAGAACAATAGAGGAACTGAAACTTCAGATAGAACAATAGAGGAACTGGAACTTCAGATAGAGAGAACAATAGAGGAACTGGAACTTCAGATAGAGAGAACAATAGAGGAACTGGAACTTCAGATAGAGAGAACAATAGAGGAACTGAAACTTCAGAGAACAATAGAGGAACTGGAACTTCAGATAGAACAATAGAGGAACTGAAACTTCAGATAGAACAATAGAGGAACTGAAACTTCAGATAGAACAATAGAGGAACTGGAACTTCAGATAGAACAATAGAGGAACTGAAACTTCAGATAGAACAATAGAGGAACTGGAACTTCAGATAGAGAGAACAATAGAGGAACTGGAACTTCAGATAGAGAGAACAATAGAGGAACTGAAACTTCAGATAGAGAGAACAATAGAGGAACTGAAACTTCAGATAGAGAGAACAATAGAGGAACTGGAACTTCAGATAGAGAGAACAATAGAGGAACTGGAACTTCAGATAGAGAGAACAATAGAGGAACTGAAACTTCAGATAGAACAATAGAGGAACTGGAACTTCAGATAGAACAATAGAGGAACTGAAACTTCAGATAGAACAATAGAGGAACTGGAACTTCAGATAGAGAGAACAATAGAGGAACTGAAACTTCAGATAGAACAATAGAGGAACTGAAACTTCAGATAGAGAGAACAATAGAGGAACTGAAACTTCAGATAGAACAATAGAGGAACTGAAACTTCAGATAGAACAATAGAGGAACTGAAACTTCAGATAGAGAGAACAATAGAGGAACTGAAACTTCAGATAGAGAGAACAATAGAGGAACTGAAACTTCAGATAGAGAGAACAATAGAGGAACTGAAACTTCAGATAGAGAGAACAATAGAGGAACTGGAACTTCAGATAGAGAGAACAATAGAGGAACTGGAACTTCAGATAGAACAATAGAGGAACTGGAACTTCAGATAGAACAATAGAGGAACTGGAACTTCAGATAGAACAATAGAGGAACTGGAACTTCAGATAGAGAGAACAATAGAGGAACTGAAACTTCAGATAGAACAATAGAGGAACTGGAACTTCAGATAGAGAGAACAATAGAGGAACTGGAACTTCAGATAGAACAATAGAGGAACTGGAACTTCAGATAGAGAGAACAATAGAGGAACTGAAACTTCAGATAGAGAGAACAATAGAGGAACTGAAACTTCAGATAGAACAATAGAGGAACTGAAACTTCAGATAGAACAATAGAGGAACTGAAACTTCAGATAGAACAATAGAGGAACTGGAACTTCAGATAGAGAGAACAATAGAGGAACTGGAACTTCAGATAGAACAACAGAGGAACTGGAACTTCAGATAGAACAATAGAGGAACTGGAACTTCAGATAGAACAATAGAGGAACTGAAACTTCAGATAGAACAATAGAGGAACTGGAACTTCAGATAGAGAGAACAATAGAGGAACTGGAACTTCAGATAGAACAATAGAGGAACTGGAACTTCAGATAGAACAATAGAGGAACTGGAACTTCAGATAGAACAATAGAGGAACTGAAACTTCAGATAGAACAATAGAGGAACTGGAACTTCAGATAGAGAGAACAATAGAGGAACTGGAACTTCAGATAGAACAATAGAGGAACTGGAACTTCAGATAGAGAGAACAATAGAGGAACTGAAACTTCAGATAGAACAATAGAGGAACTGGAACTTCAGATAGAGAGAACAATAGAGGAACTGGAACTTCAGATAGAACAATAGAGGAACTGGAACTTCAGATAGAGAGAACAATAGAGGAACTGAAACTTCAGATAGAGAGAACAATAGAGGAACTGGAACTTCAGATAGAACAATAGAGGAACTGGAACTTCAGATAGAGAGAACAATAGAGGAACTGGAACTTCAGATAGAACAATAGAGAAACTGGAACTTCAGATAGAACAATAGAGGAACTGAAACTTCAGATAGAACAATAGAGGAACTGAAACTTCAGATAGAACAATAGAGGAACTGGAACTTCAGATAGAGAGAACAATAGAGGAACTGAAACTTCAGATAGAACAATAGAGGAACTGAAACTTCAGATAGAGAGAACAATAGAGGAACTGGAACTTCAGATAGAACAATAGAGGAACTGGAACTTCAGATAGAACAATAGAGGAACTGGAACTTCAGATAGAGAGAACAATAGAGGAACTGGAACTTCAGATAGAGAGAACAATAGAGGAACTGGAACTTCAGATAGAACAATAGAGGAACTGGAACTTCAGATAGAACAATAGAGGAACTGGAACTTCAGATAGAGAGAACAATAGAGGAACTGGAACTTCAGATAGAACAATAGAGGAACTGGAACTTCAGATAAAGAGAACAATAGAGGAACTGGAACTTCAGATAGAGAGAACAATAGAGGAACTGAAACTTCAGATAGAACAATAGAGGAACTGAAACTTCAGATAGAACAATAGAGGAACTGGAACTTCAGATAGAGAGAACAATAGAGGAACTGGAACTTCAGATAGAACAATAGAGGAACTGGAACTTCAGATAGAACAATAGAGGAACTGGAACTTCAGATAGAACAATAGAGGAACTGAAACTTCAGATAGAACAATAGAGGAACTGAAACTTCAGATAGAACAATAGAGGAACTGGAACTTCAGATAGAGAGAACAATAGAGGAACTGGAACTTCAGATAGAACAATAGAGGAACTGGAACTTCAGATAGAGAGAACAATAGAGGAACTGGAACTTCAGATAGAGAGAACAATAGAGGAACTGGAACTTCAGATAGAACAATAGAGGAACTGGAACTTCAGATAGAGAGAACAATAGAGGAACTGAAACTTCAGATAGAACAATAGAGGAACTGGAACTTCAGATAGAGAGAACAATAGAGGAACTGGAACTTCAGATAGAACAATAGAGGAACTGGAACTTCAGATAGAGAGAACAATAGAGGAACTGAAACTTCAGATAGAGAGAACAATAGAGGAACTGGAACTTCAGATAGAGAGAACAATAGAGGAACTGGAACTTCAGATAGAGAGAACAATAGAGGAACTGGAACTTCAGATAGAACAATAGAGGAACTGAAACTTCAGATAGAACAATAGAGGAACTGAAACTTCAGATAGAACAATAGAGGAACTGGAACTTCAGATAGAACAATAGAGGAACTGGAACTTCAGATAGAGAGAACAATAGAGGAACTGGAACTTCAGATAGAACAATAGAGGAACTGGAACTTCAGATAGAACAATAGAGGAACTGGAACTTCAGATAGAGAGAACAATAGAGGAACTGGAACTTCAGATAGAACAATAGAGGAACTGAAACTTCAGATAGAACAATAGAGGAACTGAAACTTCAGATCGAACAATAGAGGAACTGGAACTTCAGATAGAACAATAGAGGAACTGGAACTTCAGATAGAGAGAACAATAGAGGAACTGGAACTTCAGATAGAACAATAGAGGAACTGGAACTTCAGATAGAACAATAGAGGAACTGGAACTTCAGATAGAGAGAACAATAGAGGAACTGGAACTTCAGATAGAACAATAGAGGAACTGGAACTTCAGATAGAGAGAACAATAGAGGAACTGGAACTTCGGATAGAACAATAGAGGAACTGGAACTTCAGATAGAACAATAGAGGAACTGGAACTTCAGATAGAACAATAGAGGAACTGAAACTTCAGATAGAGAGAACAATAGAGGAACTGGAACTTCAGATAGAGAGAACAATAGAGGAACTGGAACTTCGGATAGAACAATAGAGGAACTGGAACTTCAGATAGAACAATAGAGGAACTGGAACTTCAGATAGAACAATAGAGGAACTGAAACTTCAGATAGAGAGAACAATAGAGGAACTGGAACTTCAGATAGAGAGAACAATAGAGGAACTGGAACTTCAGATAGAGAGAACAATAGAGGAACTGGAACTTCAGATAGAACAATAGAGGAACTGGAACTTCAGATAGAGAGAACAATAGAGGAACAGGAACTTCAGATAGAACAATAGAGGAACTGGAACTTCAGATAGAACAATAGAGGAACTGGAACTTCAGATAGAGACAACAATAGAGGAACTGGAACTTCAGATAGATAGAACAATAGAGGAACTGAAACTTCAGATAGAGAGAACAATAGAGGAACTGAAACTTCAGATAGAACAATAGAGAAACTGAAACTTCAGATAGAACAATAGAGGAACTGGAACTTCAGATAGAACAATAGAGGAACTGGAACTTCAGATAGAACAATAGAGGAACTGGAACTTCAGATAGAGAGAACAAAAGAGGAACTGAAACTTCAGATAGAGAGAACAATAGAGGAACTGGAACTTCAGATAGAACAATAGAGGAACTGGAACTTCAGATAGAACAATAGAGGAACTGGAACTTCAGATAGAGAGAACAATAGAGGAACTGGAACTTCAGATAGAACAATAGAGGAACTGAAAGTTCAGATAGAACAATAGAGGAACTGGAACTTCAGATAGAGACAACAATAGAGAAACTGGAACTTCAGATAGAACAATAGAGGAACTGGAACTTCAGATAGAAAAATAGAGCAACTGAAACTTCAGATAGAACAATAGAGGAACTGAAACTTCAGATAGAGAGAACAATAGATTAACTGGAACTTCACATAGAACAATAGAGGAACTGAAACTTCAGCTAGAATAATAGAGGAACTGAAACTTCAGATAGAACAATAGAGGAACTGAAACTTCAGATAGAACAATAAAGGAACTGAAACTTCAGATAGAACAATAGAGGAACTGGAACTTCAGATAGAGACAACAATAGAGCAACTGAAACTTCAGATAGAACAATAAAGGAACTGAAACTTCAGATAGAACAAAAGAGGAACTGAAACTTCAGATAGAACAATAGAGGAACTGAAACTTCAGATAGAACAATAGAGGAACTGGAACTTCAGATAGAACAATAGAGCAACTGAAACTTCAGATAGAACAATAGAGCAACTGAAACTTCAGATAGAACAATAGAGGAACTGAAACTTCAGATAGAACAATAGAGGAACTGAAACTTCAGATAGAACAATAGAGGAACTGAAACTTCAGATAGAACAATAGAGGAACTGAAACTTCAGATAGAACAATAGAGGAACTGAAACTTCAGATAGAACAATAGAGGAACTGAAACTTCAGATAGAACAATAGAGGAACTGAAACTTCAGATAGAGAGAACAATAGAGGAACTGAAACTTCAGATAGAGAGAACAATAGAGGAACTGAAACTTCAGATAGAGAGAACAATAGAGCAACTGAAACTTCAGATAGAACAATAGAGGATCTGGAACTTTAGCTAGAGAACAATAGAGGAACTGAAACTTCAGATAGAGAGAACAATAGAGGAACTGAAACTTCAGATAGAGAGAACAATAGAGGAACTGAAACTTCAGATAGAACAATAGAGGAACTGAAACTTCAGATAGAACAATAGAGGAACTGAAACTTCAGATAGAACAATAGAGGAACTGAAACTTCAGATAGAGAGAACAATAGAGGAACTGAAACTTCAGATAGAGAGAACAACAGAGGAACTGAAACTTCAGATAGAACAATAGAGGAACTGAAACTTCAGATAGAACAATAGAGGAACTGAAACTTCAGATAGAACAATAGAGGAACTGAAACTTCAGATAGAGAGAACAATAGAGGAACTGAAACTTCAGATTGAACAATAGAGCAACTGAAACTTCGGATAGAGAGAACAATAGAGCAACTGAAACTTCAGATAGAACAATAGAGGAACTGGAACTTCAGATAGAACAATAGAGCAACTGAAACTTCAGATAGAACAATAGAGCAACTGAAACTTCAGATAGAACAATAGAGGAACTGAAACTTCAGATAGAACAATAGAGGAACTGAAACTTCAGATAGAACAATAGAGGAACTGAAACTTCAGATAGAACAATAGAGGAACTGAAACTTCAGATAGAGAGAACAATAGAGGAACTGAAACTTCAGATAGAACAATAGAGGAACTGAAACTTCAGATAGAACAATAGAGGAACTGAAACTTCAGATAGAACAACAGAGGAACTGAAACTTCAGATAGAACAATAGAGGAACTGAAACTTCAGATAGAGAGAACAATAGAGGAACTGAAACTTCAGATAGAGAGAATAGAGGAACTGAAACTTCAGATAGAACAATAGAGGAACTGAAACTTCAGATAGAACAATAGAGGAACTGAAACTTCAGATAGAGAGAACAATAGAGGAACTGAAACTTCAGATAGAGAGAACAATAGAGGAACTGAAACTTCAGATAGAGAGAACAATAGAGGAACTGAAACTTCAGATAGAACAATAGAGGAACTGAAACTTCAGATAGAACAATAGAGGAACTGAAACTTCAGATAGAACAATAGAGGAACTGAAACTTCAGATAGAACAATAGAGGAACTGAAACTTCAGATAGAGAGAACAATAGAGGAACTGAAACTTCAGATTGAACAATAGAGCAACTGAAACTTCGGATAGAACAATAGAGGATCTGGAACTTTAGCTAGAGAACAATAGAGGAACTGAAACTTCAGACAGAGAGAACAATAGAGGAACTCAATGCTAGTTTTTGTTTTCTAATATTTGTATTCAACAGGAACTCTGAAACATTTTAGCTCAAAGACAAATTTCACCCTCTGTAATTTGAACATTGCTGTCAGACATATACTACTTTGATCTAAGTTTTTACTTTTTGCCCAGCCACAGTACAACCCTACACAGGTGCTGCTCATACAAACCTGGATGTGATGGTCTGCAGTCATTTACGCCACGGCTCTGTTCCCAGTGTGGCCAGCCATGGCCAGCAGGTGAAGTTTTCCTAAGAGAGCATCTCTGTTTAAGAAGACATTTAGTGCCATCTTCTGTTTGAGGTGTAGAATAAATGGACGGCCTCGACCACCAGTGAAATACCCCTGCTCCTGTTGTTTCACCAGCCTATGCTTTCCTTACATTTGAATGGGGTTTAAATACATAGGCTGCATCTCACATCCCCTCTTTTATCGCTTGAGTCTCTTCTTTGAGTCTTAGTCCGTCCCACCAGAGACTCATGGGGACTGGAGGAATCGAAGCAAGGGCTGAAGCCAACAGCCCGATGTTTAACAGATGTCCTTCCCTCTGCAGCATCACGTAAAGCAACGTCAGTTTATGATGAAGAGGGCTGATCATCAGTCAGCTGATCATCAATCAGACAGGTGCTGCTGTCTGACTTTAATTCTCTTCGTAATCTAATAAACAGAAATAACTGACTACTAAAGGAGATATTTATACCTGATTCTTTTGATTTTATGAATTTTAACATATTTGATGTTTGAAGGTGAATCAGAAAAAAAATCAAATATTAAACTCCATACTGATTCACTCTTTAATATTTATTTTATTAAATTTATTCTCAATATTTCACTCTAAATACTTATTTCCGACACTTTTTAAATCCCAGCCATCAGTTATTGGGTCTTTTAAAACTCCTGATGTTTATATTCTCTTTAGACACTGTTGAGTCTGTTTATCATCCGTTTATAAGCGCTGTTTCTCCTTCATTATTAATCTCTGCCGGTGCTGTGTAGTTGCATTGACTTCCACTGTGGAGCAGTGTCCAATCAGAGAGTTCCCGGAAAACTGCTCTCATGTGTCTCTGCTCATCAGTCTTCAAATCTCAGTCCTCGGCCTTTGGTCTTCAGTCTTCAGACCAGCTAAGGGTCTTTGGGACAGTCTTTTAGATGGTGGATCAGAAACTACTTCTGGTTAAACAGAAGACAGAGGACTGACGAATAAGCTACTTGATTCGCCTATAGACGATTGTAAATGTTATAGCTCATCTCACCAAGAAGTGCAGTTTCATCAGCTGTTGACCCTGTGAAAAACAGGAGTTAGGGTTTCCTCTGGTTAGTAGAGGAGACACCAGGTCTAAACCACTGCTTCTCAAACGGTGTGCCTTGAGCCAAGTCTTGGTGTGCTGTAGAAATCTGTACAACCATACATCATTACTGCAACTGTACAATAACCACGCTGTCAAGAAACACGCATGATTTTCAGTCATAAATAGTTTTTTATTAGCAGTTGTACATTTGCACATATTGCTGTTATTCTTATGTGGCTTTTCTGGGAGGGAGGAGCTGGGATGGAGGAGAGCTATAAAAAGTGGCTTGGAGAGGGAGCAGCAGAGCATAGCCAGGTTAGAGCAGTCTCAGTATGACAGCATGAGTACGATCAGCCAATAGCAGGCTTAAAAGCAAATCAGCTGGCCATCAGCTGATGATGGCTGGTGTGATCTCAGTCATATAGAAGTGCTTGACTGTGTAGCCTGCCTGAACTAACACTATACGCTCATTTTACTCTAACATGTGTTTAATAGGCAGTTTTGTAAAGATACTAATTTGGTGCACCTCAGCCACAAAGGTTGAACACCACTGAACAACCACACTGCTCCAGGAATAACCAGGACAAACCGACAAAGATGGGATAAAGCTCACGGTGGAAACTGGAGTTCTCTTCAGGTTCTTCAGTTGAACACCTCAGGGGGTTTAAGCCAAAGCCCAGATCATCGGTGTCAACCTCATGGCTCTGGGGCCAAATCCGGCCCCTAGTACAGTTATAACTGGCCCGCAGGATTATATCATACCTTTATCAGAACTGGTCCACCGGTATGAGGTCTGCAGATTTCCTCCCCTTTAAAAATGTAAATTTAACCTAAAAGATTCTATCCTTGTTAGGTCACAACAAAAACTGAAAAACTAAAGAGTAAAAATGTTTGGATGAAAAGTCAGCAATGTGGGGAGAATTTATTTGTGTTTTCATTTCATACTTTCAATATTGCCTCTCAGAACAATGATTAAACCTATGATTTTGACTTTTTATTTTATATCTTAACCTTTTCAATTCAGATTTTTAACTTTTATCACACATTTTGACCTTTATGATTCACAATTTTAAATTTTAAGTTGTATTTTGACATTTTAAACTAAATATTTTAAATTTCATCACGTTTTGACCTTCCAATTCCTAACTTTGACTTTTAATCTCATATTTTTACTACCTAAATTCAGAATCCCAGTTTGACACCCCTGGCCTAGATCATACTGTTTTTTTTTTTCATGTTTCCATTTTTGACAAAAGCAGAGTTTCAGCCATAGGAAGAAACTCACCATCACTGTCTTCAGTCAGATCGTATTCTACATGTTAGCGGCAGCTATACAGCAGACAGGAAGAGGAAGTGGAAGCTGAAGCACAGGGAGTTGTAGTTACAAGTTTCCACTCGTCGAGGTGAGAGCTGCACCTTTGGAGCGAACTGGCCTCAGGTTTACAGGACCTGTAGCCCAGAGACGTGTATTTTCATTCTGCAGTAGCATGTGGATGCAGCTGATGATTTCCTGGTTGTTTATGTTTGTGCTGGTCCTGGCTCTGCATGTCAGATGTTTGGGTGAAGATCTGGAGCTGTCAGTAGAAACATGGTCTCTGTGGAAAGCTGCTCTGCTGAAACAGTGAGGTGTTACTCTTGCTCACGCTTTTCTTCATACAGCTCTGACGGCGTGAAGCTCTGCCTGTTATGTAACTCTGTGTGAGCGTAGAGGGAGGGGGGGAGTCAGAGACTTTGAAAGAAAAAATAATAATCCAAGCTGGTGTGCAACATGCTGGAAACCAAAATACTCCCCCTCTGACTTTAGCGTAGCCCCCCCATGTGCCAAACATGATCTAAATCACATGTCGCATCCTTGAGCACACAATCAGACTTTGCTTGAGCCAGCTTTCTTAAACATGTTGATCACATTCAGCTGGGAGTTTTTTCCCGTGTGCCTCCTTCTCCTGCTTGTTAGACATAGATCCCCCTGCCCCCTCCTGTCATTGGATTCCCTTCTGCCAGCCTGAAGCAGCGGTGAAGCTTTGCATCATTTGTGAGGTCTACTTAATGCCGTTTAGATGAAGGAGCGCTGTCGTCACCTCAGTGTGTGAACAGAGTTGTAGTTCTCTCACTCAGGGACGCTTCCTCCTCCGTCTCGTCTGGAAGTACGGCTCCTTTCTTTGCTTTTGTTCTTGAAAATCCTTGACGCCTCCTTCATGTTCCTACAGCACTGCCATGTTTCTGGCATGCTACTGTGCTCTGAGATCAGACGTGAAGGTAAGGGAGCTCTCGTGGTGTGGGGAGAATGCATGAGATTTCACATGAGGCTCAGTGATGGAGCGGAGGCAGACCTTAGAGCTTCAGCACAGGTGTACATGGATGGTAGATCTGCCTGCATGATTTCTCTGACTCCTGTTATTAAAGTCTTTTCTAAAGTTGAGGGGATGTGTGAGTTAAAATTAGAGTATTAGCGTGGGTTGGAGTGCCGTCCCTACTCTCCTGTGCTCTTGTGTGTGGATTTGTGATGAGATTGTGGTCCATGATCTCCTCAGTCATTGAGATCTGGCCTCTCTTACCTCCACCTTTAACCTTGACTCACATAAGCGCTAGCATAGCCCGCTAAGTTGGCTTAGTGTAAGCTCTGATCACGGTGTACCGCTGAGTACTCCACCTTCAGCTCTGAGAGCTGCACGGGATGTTTGTGGCTAGCTGTGACTTCAAAACCTTCTTGGAAAAAATATTAGAAAATATATAGAGAGGACATCATCGTCAGAAATGATTCACTGAAAGTCACATGACTATTTTACTCCCACCCTCAGCTGGACCAAGGAAACTCAGTGGTGCATCAAACCAAACCAAACTGCAGTAAATAATCAAGCTGGTCTGCAGGCTGCTGATGTACGTACTAGAGATAAAAGAAAATCACGATTATCAGTGACCTCAATATGGCTGTTATCGGTTTTATCAGGGTTTTGTCAGAATTTCTGAAAATACTGAAAAACTACTGACATGGCAAATGAAATGATTTGATCAATTTTACACAAAACCATACACATCAAGACTAATCTGCACTCTGACTGTGTCACATAGATTTATAACCTGTTTAAAGTCAACATTAAGTTTGTCAGATGTACGTTAGCTAAGATGCTTTGTTGTTTAAATCATATTTTTATACCACAATATTAAAGAGTATCCACTTTTTTTGTTTAAAAATGCAGAGAAGTCACCAAATAATAAACTGGTATAAGCCATATTTTTAATTGGCTCTATATTGCCAAAAGTATTCGCTCACCTGCCTTGACTCACATATGAACTGAAGTGACATCCCATTCTTAATCCATACAACAGGGGTCCTCAATTAGTTTTTCCTGGGGGCCATTTTTCAAGGACAGAAAGCCGAGGGCCAGACATGATTTCTTGGATGTTCATACACCCTCACACAGATTATGGCTTAATTAGCTACTTTAGACAGAGGATTTATTTGCAACTAATCTAAACAGGTCAGTCATACTGTCCCAGTATCAGGTGGCTTTTTTTTTTTTTTTTTTGCATTTTTAAGTTTTTAAGACCCACTGATAGTAAAATGACAAGACTGGAATATTCATTAGAAACATTCATTTAGAATGTCTGTTTATGGCTTAAAATGGCTACCTGTTGTCCACAATATCTGATCAGACCCTGAGATTATTCAGCCAACCTGGGATCAGTGCAGAGTCCAGAAAGAGTGTAAGTAACCAAATTTAGTGTAAATGTTGAGCCTTAAGCGTTTCTACAGATATAGCCTTTTGTGATAGTTTATTTTGTAAGTTTTGTATTGATTTAAGCTGAGGTAACTTTACTTCTTGTTTAACAGTAGCAGACTTTTACTATGAAAGCGCCAGAAAGGAAGTGACTAAAGTAACACAAGGTAACTTGACTGCGGTGAGAAAAGTTAGCAGATCAACATAAACAAAGAGAGCTAGGGTAGAAAGTGAAAACCTAGCAGTCCCTGTGCAGGCATTCAGCTCTAATGGTGAATTTTTATGCTTTTAGGACTTCTACAACTACAGTTTGTTGACTTTGTCAAGTTAAAATAAACCACGAAAACCATCAGTACGAGAGTCACCCGTCATTCAGTCAGGAGGGATGCTACAGAGAGAGATAAGAGGATCCTGCTGATGTTTCCCTGACTGCTGCTCTATTACTGCTCAAAGAGCTTTAAACCCTCACCTACTGACTCAAACTTCACTTCTAAGCACATGTCTGAGCCACAGCAGTCGTTCTTCTGCATGTCCGTTCTCTCTGAGTGCGTCATGAAGTGGCGCATCTCCGTGCGTAATTATGTGTTTTAACGCAGCACCAAGACCAAAAATGCCGATCTCTCATGTCATAGGACAGCCTGTGTCCAGGCTAGGAATACATTTTCAGTTATAAACAATTAGTGTTGTTATTATGAGAGTAATTTTTACCATTTTTTGACGAAACCTGGAGTCAAACACTCGTAGGATTTATAAACTATGTCCCATTTAAATGTTAATGATCAAGACCAGAATTGCACGTCTTGTTGACATAAAATTAAATTGTATGTAAATAAATGTAGTTGATATTAGTTTGGCATTACAGATTCTTTATAATGAGGGATTAAATCAGGCTGACTTCAGGCAGCTGTTAGAACCCCCCACAGGGAGAGAAGTTTGGTGTTACAAGGCAAAGACCTCTGACATTCCTTAAGGTCTGAGATGCAGAAACTAGTCAGAGGTGCGGGGAGGGCTGGACTCAATGAGAGTCTGTGCAGCTGCGCTTCATCTTCAACAAAATAATCAATATTAGATTAGACAGTAATCCTCCTCCTTCAGTCTTAGAAATCATGCAGACTGTATCAGTCTCTTTTTGGGCAGCATGTCTCATGGGCCAGATGACACCTGCTGATGGGCCGGAAGCGGCCCGCGGGCTGCCATTTGAGGACCCCTGCCATAGGGTTTAAAATGACTTCGGTCCGCTCTTTGCAGCTATAACAGCTTCAACTCTTCTTTCAGCATTTGTGAGGTCACACACTGATGTTGGACAGACTGGCTGTCAGTCTCCGCTCTAATTCATCCCAAAGGTGTTCTATGGGGTTGAGGTCAGGACTCTGTGCAAGCCAGTCAAGTCCATCCACACCAAACTCTCTCATCCATGTCTTTATGGACCTTGCTTTGTGCACTGGTGCACAGTCATGTTGGAACAGGAAGGGGCCATCCCCAAACTGTTCCCACAAAGTTGGGAGCATGGAATTGTCCAGAATCTCTTGGTATGCTGAAGCATTCAGAGTTCCTTTCACTGGAACTAAGGGGCCAAGCCCAGCTCCTGAAAAACAAGCCCACACCATAATCCCCCCTCCACCAAACTTTACACTTGGCACAATGCAGTCAGACAAGTACCGTTCTCCTGGCAACCGCCAAGCCCAGCCTTGTCCATCAGATTGCCAGATGGAGAAGCGCAATTGGTCACTCCAGAGAAGGCGTCTCCACTGCTCTAGAGTCCAGTGGCGGCGTGCTTTACACCACTGCATCCCACGCTTTGCATTGACCTTGGTGATGTATGGCTTGGATGCAGCTGCTCGGCCATGGAAACCAATTCCATGAAGCTCTCTACCACTGTTCTTGAGCTAATCTGAAGGCCACATGAAGTTTGGAGGTCTGTAGTCATTGACTCTGCAGAAAGTTGGCAACCTCTGAGCACTATTCGCCTCAGCATCCGCTGACCCCACTCCGTCATTTTACGTGGCCTACCACTTGGTGGCTGAGTTGCTGTCGTTCCCAATGGCTTCCACTTTGTTATAATACCACTGACAGTTGACTGTGGAATATTTAGGAGCCAGGAAATTTCACCACTGGACTTGTTGCACAGGTGGCATCCTATCACAGTACCACGCTGGAATTCACTGAGCTCCTGAGAGCGAGCCATTCTTTCACTAATGTTTGTAGAAACAGTCTGCATGCCTAGGTGATGATTTTATACACCTGTGGACATGGAAGTGATTGGAACACCTGATTTACATTATTTGGATGGGTGAGTGAAAACTTTTGGCTATATAATGTATGTCGTATGTTGTCAGTTGTCTGAGTTGACCCTGAATGCATCATGATATAACCTCTTTAAGTTAGTGAAGTGAGCTAAATAAATCCTTCCTGCTGCCTTCAGTGCAGACTCGTGATTGGATGAATGTTTTTAACTAATTTGACTTAAAGTTTGAAAGAACTTTCATGGACGATTTGAGCAGATGAGAAGCAGCTTACGTTTCTTTTTTTAATTTAAGGTAGTCTATGTTCTGTGGTATCGATGTTTTGTCCCACCCCTGGTTTCCACTGTCTCCTCATGGGTGGAGGTGAGGGCTTTGACCAGAGGGAGGTGAGCATCTGTCTCATGAGTTTCTGAAGACCATCTGAAGAGAAGATCATCAGACAATATCACAATAATTCTATGGATTCTACATCCATAAATCCATCTTCCACTTATTTCTGGGTTTATCTTTGAGTGTTTCCTCAGGTGGAATCTCAGACTGATCTTCCTAACATTTACAGTTTTTAGTTATTGATTTGATTCACTGACCAAACTGAGAACTTAGATACAAACACAGAGATTCAGGTCTGGAGTGAAAGGAAGCAGAGAGGATTATTATTGTAATATACTCCTCTTTTACTAGACTTTAAATAACAAAGCAAACACACAGAGTTAGAAATAAAATAGCTGCAGGCCAGCACAGCTGCTCACATCCACCATTGTTCCCTGGGTTCACTTTATTTCATTCATAAAGATCATCAGTCTGATTTTCTCCAGCATACTGGCTTTAACATGTTAGAATATAATGTTGAATTTAGGTTATTTAGTTTCTCTGTTGTTTTGTTCCATAAACTGATTCCTATTAAATTAATCTCTACAGATTTCTGTTCCTTTAAGTGATGAAACCTTTTCTGTCTTTAAATATTTTTCTGGAGTTTGGCTGTTTAAGTTTTTTAATGGCCTTTTTTTTTTTAGAATTTGCTGATAAGTGAAATTCCACCACCTGTAACTTTTTCCAGTTCCATACATGTTAACAAAACCAGCATCAAACTGGATTATTAACCATCAAATGTATCAATCAGTAACTGAAACAGGAAGCAGCGGACTCCAGTGGCTTGTTTTTGGTCCTGTACCTCCATCATAAATACAGAATACTTTAAAGTAGCAGTCTCTAACTGTCATCCAGTTTGAGCTCACGCTGAAAGCTCGGAGTATTTGATGAAGTCTTTTTAAATCCTAACAGTTTGGCTGTTTCACTTCATTCAGTTTCTTAGTTTCACCCCAAAAACGGACAAACATCCACCTTAAACATCATTTCTCTAAAGCCGTGGTTACGTGAGCATTTTTTAACAATCTGATTGAATTTATCCTGATTATAGATTTAAACTTCTCTGTTCACATGGACACTAACAGATGTGATTCAGATGTGTGTGCTCCTGTATCGCACATTTAATCTGAATGAAACACTCTGACATTCACAGCATCGTCCCACTGCTCAAATCTACCGAAAAGAGGATGTAGAAGAAGAAATTCTTCTTCGCCTTTTGTTGTAAATGATTGGCCAGCACTCGCTCATTTTTTAACTCCTGCTCTTTGTGAAAATTGGATTGTTCTACTTTGTTGTGTCTGTTCCTTTTGTTATCTGATCAACAGTCGGTGCTCTTTTAAAGTTTCAAGTAAAAAAGCTGTCCTTGTAACAAACCAGTTTTGTTTTGCTCCCATGTGTCTGTCCGGTCCGTGAGACCAAACTCCCCCCTAACAGGGAGAGACGATAGATCAGATCAGGGTTTTCATGGATGCTGATCTAAACGACTATCGGCATAACCTACCCCTCTCTATCGGATTAAATTTTTTTTCTGAATGAGCCGGATCAGAGGATTTTATTCTGACTAAAATGTTTCTATATAGTGTTTTAATTCAGATCAGGCATTTATTCTGATTACAAGTGTTCCATGTAAACAGCTTTAGTGTGAAATTCTTTAAATACTAGCCAGAATGTTCTTATTCACAACATAAAACATCATTTCTAGTGTTTTTAAATTTTAACATCCAGAAATCTGAATGTGGTGATCCTATAAAAACTGCTAGGTGTGTTCATGATATATAACTTTATTTAATTTTAATTAGCTTTTTTCTGCACTTCAATCATAGGATCTAAATTTATTTCATGTGTATTTCCTTCCATTTTAGCCCAGTGTGTCGTATAAGGCCCCACATGTGAACAGTACAGCGTATGAAGGCAGATCAGTCAGTCCCTGTGGCAGTAGAGAACAGTAGAGCACCGTTTGTCCTCTTTAATTACTCCTGATGGACTGGCATCAAAAATGACCCTGGTGCTTTCAACAGACCAGCCCTTTTTTTTTTGTTATCAAAACCAAGTCCAAAGCAAATGTTGATAACAAGCTCGACCTGAACCTGATCCAGAAATGAGAAACACAGAACAATAAAAAATAACAAAAATCATACAATGTAATGCCTACAGAGGCACCTAGTGGAAAAAATGTTCAATCATGTGTCACCCAAAACCTTAAAATCTTTCTGCATGAAAATATTGCAACAACAATGAAAATCAGTCCAGATGTAAGGGAGAGGAGGCTGAATCAGCTGATGACAGTCAGCTGATCTCACCTTCAGCACCACGGACAGCTCCACATTAACACTCATTCAGCTTTCTGAGCACAGACATCAACGGTTTAAACACAAACGTCCCCTTCTGCCTCCTTTCCTTCTGTCTTTACTCGTGTGATGCTCCTAAAGTAGTCCAGTCTTAGTTTCCCATCCTGTTTCATTCTCCCATCATCCTCTGCTGACAGTCAAATAAAAAACTCAGCCAAGTTTACGGTCTAGTTTTAAATGTCCCTTCTTTCCTCTTGTGGTAGTAAAACACATTTCAGATAATAACTGAATTCAAACAGACGTCTTACTGTCAGGACAGGAGAGTTCTGATTGGCTCTGTGCCGTAGACGCTTGGTATGATGCACATTTATGCTGACTAAATATTTTTAAAATTCAAGCATTGTTTTAAAAAGGCTGCACACTCTATGGTGATGAATCTAGAAACACCCTTGACCCTTGAGTGTTCATGGACCTGATCATGTCTGCTGTAGAAATAAGGGGAGTCTTCATCGTGCAGTTATCATGAGTTTGCCTGTTCTCTGTGTTTTCCTCACACAAAAGCGGTGGGTGCTGTTGCTGTCCGTCTTCAAACCTTATTATGAAGTATGGAGGAATTACCAGTCAGGAAGCAGGCTGGCTGGATGAAAACACACCCATGGACCACAGTAAACAGCACCAAAGACGCAGTGGTAAACAGGAAGCATGAAGTTGGTTGGGCGTCAGGAATGGAAGAGAAACTTGTTGATTTGTGGCACCAAACAAGGATTTAACAATGTGCCAGGAGAGGAAGCTGGGAATGACAACCATATTGGACAGTAAGAAAGATGTGGCATTCTGAGAGGCGAGAGCAGGTCTAGACTCTGGTAGTCTGTAAACAGAATCTGTTAGTCTGGTTTATCTCATCTACATTCTACCAACAACAGGGGGAAATCAGTGTCGTCATGAGAGGGGTCTCTCACAATGGACAGATTGGTTAAGATGTTAAAGATCTTTGTGTTGAAGGCTTAAGATTTTTCCATTTTAATGAGTAGGCTGGTAGAACTGCACCAGCCTGAGTACAGCAGGGTTAAACACATGAAGTTGGAATAATCTCAAACTTTAAATCAGTGGAATTATGAGCCTTTCTGATTGGCCCAAACAGCCCGATAGAGGGTAAATGTGTGATGTCCCAGCAGCGCGGCTCTCTGCCAGTCATGCTGCTGAGTGGCAGATATCAGTGTGGAGTAAGCAGCTTTATTTAAGCTGAAACATGCCGTCTTTATTAATAACTCCATCTGGATGATGTTCACAATGGTATGTAAATAAAGACAAGCTGAGGTTGGGCTATTACAGTAGATACATAAGTCTAAATCAGTAAAATGCTTTAAGACACTTTAATTGTCTGTAGTCTGGGTGTAGATCAGCGATGAGAGATGAAGTTTCTCCAGAACGATATGCTTCATGCTGCAGCAGAAACATAAAACCAGATTTTAGAACTTCTCTTTACCCCGTTTTATGTGAACTTTAGATGAGGTTGATGGTTGTTGTTGGTTATTTTAGGTGCTTTAGTATTCTTTAGCTTTTCAGTAGCTTCCTCCAGCTGAACAGAGCTCACCACTGATGTTGAAATAAATATTTAAGGTCCATCTTTATCTGTTTAAAAGCACACAGAACATTCCTGCACACTTCCAGGCCCTGTAATAGTTTGGATCATCGTCTCTTATAGGAGCTCTGGGATGATGAGAGAAAGAGAGAGACATAGAGGGAGAGGAAACAGAGAAATATCATCTGACTGTCTGTTCTGTAACTCAGTTTACCAGTGAGCTATGCAAACTATGTTTCAGCTATAAATCACTTCCTGAAAACATCACCTAAAGATGCTTTTTTTTAAAGGTGAAGCACTTTGTTAAAAGCAACCCTGCATGATCAGACAAGTTCATCTTGTTGGATAGATATTTGTACGTCTCATATAAATATTGAACTAAAAAACTCACAAGATATCTGCGTTCTGAGTCATTTGAGTTTATAAATTCACCAGGAGACCGCCATGTTTTGGTCCGCGCTGGCACCATGACGTCACAGTTCCACGATGATGCTCACCGTTCCCCTGCAGTAACCTGTTTCAGACTGGCAGCCAGTGTTAGGGCTGCATCTCAGAAACACAGCACATCTCACGCATGGAGAATTCTAAAATTTGAGGTCTCCTATATTTTATATTTGCACCATGAGTGGTTATCTGTCCATCTAGACAGGAAAATGATAAATGCAGAGCCATATTTACCTTGTTGTAGCAAATATGTACGTCCACATGGGTAGAAAATGTTTGAAATCTGTTTCTTGACCCGGATGAAGGCCACGAGCTAAAATGCATCTGTTTAATAAAGTTGTTCCCTGAACTTCTCTTCTTTATGAGGCTCTCTGTTTCCACACAGTTCAGGTAAAGATAAACACAATATGAAAGGACTTCCGGTTTGCACCTTTCAAAATGAAAGTCAACTTTAGCATTCCTTTGGAGAAACTCCGTTCGATTGTACATAATACTTTTATTTTGAAAAGCTCCCAGCACGCTTCCACTATACACTGAATCCAGTCTCTTTTAGGAGTTTTATTGAGGTAAAACTTAGAAGAATGACAGAGCTTTGACAGCAGAGAGACAAAACCAACACGCAGCAAACTTATGGCAGCAACAGCTGCAAGCAAAAAAAAAGGTCTGAAAAATGTTAACTGCTTAGCAACGGAAAGGAGCGCTGCGGAACCATGACGTCACACTACATGACGCCAATCAAAACACGGCGGTCTCCTGGTGAGTTTATGAGCTGAAATGTACTCAAAATGCAGATATGTGGGATATTTAGTGAGTTTTTTTAGTTTAATATACATTTGAGACATAAAATATCTATCCAACAAGACAAACTTGTCTGATCATGCAGGGTTCCTTTTAAAGGAATGAATGAAGTCCCTGTGGAGGCCCGCTCTCTGCCCACTGTGCATGCATGTGCATACTGGCCAGTACTTGCATAATGTGGTTTTTAACCAGACCATAAAACCATGCAGCCTGGTAGAATTTGGAGACAATATTAAAAAAGAAAAAGTGTAAATAACTGAACAGATAATCGATGATTGTATTGACTTGTCCTGATGGTTCTGATGGCTCTTTTTGTTAAATAAAGCTGCTGCCACATTGATCCCATGCTTCACCTAGTCTCTACTTGCAGTCAAACTTTCCCTGCTCTTTTCCGTCTGTGTGTCGTCGTGTTTAGTGTCCGTGCTGCAGCAGAGCTGCCCCAGCCCCTGGTTCCCTCTTGGCTGATCTCCCTGCAGCCGGGCGGGGTGTGGGAGGGAACTTGTTTGCCGCAGTTACTGATGCAGCGGTGGGGAAGAAATTCATTGCTGCCCCACAACACTGACAACTATTGGACACACACTCTCAGCACACACACCCACGCACCCCTACACACAAGCATCCCCACTGAAGGCAGGCAGGCAGGCAGGCAGGCAGAGTGCTGCCAGAGAGCAGGCTGTAGTTTGAAGAGAGCACTTCAGCCAGATCGCAGGTTAATTCCCACACACAAACACAACACACACAAACACACACCCACAGAGTCAGACAGATCTAAAGCAGGCATGCAGGAGGAAAAGGAAAAGAACGAGGAGGTAAGGAAAGACTTTGCAGGCATTCACAGCCGAGTATTTACAAGTTAAAAATGAATGAGAGAGAAGAGGTCCAGCTCTAGGTCTGTGTGATTGTGTGCTCGTGTGCTCCTGATCATGTGTGTGCACATCGCCTGCCAGCTCATCCTGCAGTCTGCTGGTAAGGAGCTTGAACTCCAGCAGAAAACTGCAGGGAGATCTATTTTTTTCCAGTTCTTTCTTAGCCCTAGAAGCCTCCCTGCCCCCCTCGCTGTAGTTTCCTGTGTTCTCTCTCACTGATGTCGTACCACAGTGAGATTCAACCCCAGAGCTTTAAGACCCCAGCTACTGAGGCATCCATAGATGTAGATCTTTGGGAGGGGGAGGGGGCTTTTGTATGCTGGGATATGCTTTATTTGTTGTACAAAGTCAACAGAAGCTGTTCTGACAGACTGTAGATGGATGTAGACGAGGAAGTGAAGCCTCTGCAGCACTGGAACTTTGGCCATCAGGTGGTGATGCTGCTGTCTGCAGGAGAAGCCCTGTACAAGTCTGCAAGATAGTTTTTACTCTCCAGCTTTATTCTGTCAGTAACATTTCCAGGACCAGTCATAGATGTCAGTGTTGATGCATTAAATGCTATACAGTTAAATTCAAAATTACAACCCTAATTCAAATAAAGCTGGGACGCTGTGTAAAATAAATAAAAACAGAATGCAACAATCTGCAGGCATGTTTTATTCACAATAGAACCTAAACAGTAAATCAGACATAGAAACTGAGACATTTTACCATTTCATGAAAAATATTAGCTTATTTGAATCGGATGGCAGCAACGCATTTCAAAAAAGTAAGGACACTTACTTTACCACTTACTTTTCCAGCCTTTTGTGGGCAACAAAAGGCTGGAAAAGTAAGTGGTACTAATGAAAAGCAGCTAGAGGAGCATTTTGCTACTAAATGGGTTAATTATCAACAGGTCAGTAACATGACTGGGTATAAAAGGAGCATTTTAGAGAGGCAGAGTCTCTCAGGAGTAAAAGCTCTCCCACTATCTACAGTCCCTAAAATCTTCTGGAGTCGAAGCTTTTTCATGCAAAGAGGAGAATGTGTGTCTCGGGACCATAGCTCATTTAAAAATCAACAGACTCCATGTCTGCCATCAGACAGAGATATATTACAAAACTTCAATCTTCAAACCGATAGCAATGGCTGCTACCGGTGTAGCGATTAGCTCCGATGTAGCTAACAGTTTTATCAGAACTGAGCCACATTCATTAATGAGATAAAGAGCGAGAACAGCATTTAAAGCTTTGCATGATGGAAGAGATGTTTTCTCTTCTCCACTGACCTGTTACATGAGTTTGTGACCCGGTATGGCTGCTGGTGTGCTGATTAGCTCGAATGTAGCTGCAGTGGTGATATTCTGACAACTGGACCACATTTCTGTTGAGGTGTTTTCGCTCTTCTGCCAGAATGCTTTAGCAGGAGTTTGTGATTGTCATGGATGGGTTGTTCTGTAAGCTGTTGTATACATTGGCTGCTTCTGCTGTAGCAGTTACCTGGGCTGTACCGTGCTTAACAAATGTATTAGACCACCTGTCATAAAAATGAGAAAACAAATATTTTAGAAATCTTTCAAACACTTGTTTAAAACTAAAAATGTTATTGTTATTTATTTGACAAATAACAAACTGAAACAACTAAATAGTCCTTTTTCACACATAAAACCCAAAAAACTTCATATTTTGTACGGTCTCCTTTGGCCTTGATAACAGCTGTCATTCTTGCTCATGTTTGCAGGCCTCAATAATGGCTTCTTGGCAGCTATTCTTCCCTTTAAGCCTTATTCCATCAGTCAGACTTCCCCAGACTCTGTTCCAGAAGCATTCATCTCTGCCTGAAGATCTGCCTGAAGGTCTTCCTTCTGTCTCTAGTACTTCAAATCTTGAGTTGTCTGACATCTGCTTCAGTTAATTTTGGTTTCCTGCCTCTTCCTTGGCACATTGTCTAAGTACCAGTCTCGACAATTGACTCCAAAGCAGACTTGACCACACTGTGAGAACACTTTATGTCTTTCCCTGTTTGTCTCAGAGACCATCCAGCATCATGAAGAACTTTAATGCAGACTCTTTCATTTTCAGTCAGCTCTCCACATTTTATTATTTTGAACAGGAATGAGGAATTTCAAACTGAATTCACCCAAATTTGAGCCGGCTCACCAGGCTTCTCTAAGAAGTCAGAAATGAATCAAGCATAACGTTCAACCACAAAAAAACATTTTTTCTGTTCAGGAATGCAAGTAAATAACTATAATTTGACATATTCAGCAAGAAATATTAATGTGCTTTACTATTTTTTCAGTTTTTTGTAAATCAGTAAATTTGAAAATTCATGGATAACAATAATAATTCTATTTTAGCATTAAAAATATCATTTGGGTTAAAGAGCTTCTACATATTGGTGTATTAACCATTGCAGAAACATCAAAAATGATTTTGGTAATTACCAATGCTGTTAATGTAGGGCAGCTGTGGCATAAACCTCACTTTGGGTGGTGGTCTAATACATTTGTTAAGCACTGTAGGTGTAGAGAAGCAGCAGTTTTATCAGACCTGGGCTACATGTCTTTATTAATACAAGAGCCAGTGGATTCACTGAGACCTTCTGTCAGCAGAGAGGTTTTTGAAAGTCTCCTGACCTGCCTTGGCATGAATTTTAGAAACTAGCGAGCTACGAGATTCATACAGCAGCACCTACCTGGAGATCTCAGGTTAGAGCTGCACACGTCTACCACCTCATTTTTTCTTTGTTGCTTTGATTGGCTCATAATGAATGTGACAAACATTCATCCAATCATCTTCAGAGAATTTTTTTAAAAAGTCCCGTCCTTCCAAAACACTTTCTATGGGAGGTTTCCCAGATGAGTGTGAAATATATCCATGTAATGATGATAGAAACAGTCTCTTTGGCATGCCAGGTTACATTTAACATGGACTTAGGCTAAATGGAAAACTGTTCTGTGGTCAGATGAATCAAAATTTAACATTCTTTTTGGAAACCACAGACACCGTGTCCTGTGGACTAAAGAGGAGTAGAACCGTCCAGCTTGTTCTCCTGGCTCAGGTCTAAAGCCTGTGTCTCTGATGGTATGGGGTTGCATTAGTGCCTATGGCGTGGGCAGCTCTAACATCTGGAAAGGAACTATCAATGCTGAAAAGTAGAGAGAGCTTTTAGAGCAACAAATGCTCCCATCCAGACAACGTCTCTGTCAGGGAAGGCCTTGATGATTTCAGCAACACCATGCTAAACCACATATCACGTCCATCACAACAGCATGGCTTCACAGGAGAAGGGTCCGGGTCCTGAACTGGTCTGCCTGCAGTATCAAACATGCCATTTTTTCTCTGGGTAATGAGTGTTTGATCAATGACAAACCTTTCAGTGTGTTTTAGTGTCCTTTTTCTAGATGATGAGTGAAATAGTGGTGTCATGTCTTATTTTATGTTGTAAACCCCAGGGAGAGTAGCTGTGGTCTTCTGCCCAGGCTAATGAGGATCCACCAGCTTTAGTCATGGTTTTGCACCAGAATGCAGCACTTATTTCACTGATCCATCTGGAAATCTGAAGTGAATGTCTTTCATCAGGATGCTGGTAGACTCATCACATGGTAAATATGAGCTTAAACATCAGCTTTGTAGATGCAGAGGAGATTAATTTTAAACAGGTGATCTCAAAGCGATAATTATAGTTAGGTATTTTAATTCTGTGAATAATTGCTACTTAAGAATTGGTTTGGCAGTGCTGTTGTAATATTTAAAGCTGTTTAAATATTTCACAATATTTCTGCCAACATCTTTGTTGAAATAAAAGTTTGAGGAGGTCTCCTGGTTTTTTGCTCACCTCCTAAAGAAGTGGCCTGGTTAATGTGTTCAACCTGTTGGCTTGATGAGACTGATCGTCTGTTTGCTCATGTTTCTGATGGACACGGTGGGGAATGATGACTGAGCTGTGCACGTTGATACCAGATAGAAAGAATGAGGAAAATAAAGCTGCCGTCGCGTTAGTCAAGCTGCTGAATTTGTGGTGAAGTTGTTTTGATGATTGGTTTGGTTTGTTGGTAGGATTTTGTCTTTGCTTATTGATATTTGAATGTTGAATTATGAAAGTACCACAGCATAGTTTTTCATGATGAAGGCTTTTTAGCACCACTGAGGCCGTCAGTGAGACTGACACCAACAGTCTGTGCAGGTTTTTATGTTACTTGCCTCGTCTTCTACACAGGAGTAGAGCTGTAGGAGCTTTTATTTAAACATAGCTTACTCCATTAGTGTAACAAACTTGTGGCTTTCTTCCTGACCAAAAAATACAAAAATCCTTTCCTAAGAGCCGTGCAGCTTGTGAAGTGAGTGTCTGTGATAATGTTGAAAATGCACTTGTTTTTGTTCCAGGGCCTCATTTGGTGAGAGCCAATGAAGCGGTCTAAAGCCCATCCAGCCCCTCCCCATCCTTTCTTGTATCAGAATGCAGGTATTGTTCAGAGAGGACCCCCACCCCCATTCTGGTCTGGATTTAAGGGAACATAAGGGGGAGATGGTTCACAACTACTCCAAAGAAGAAGCTTGTCCCCAGTCTGTCTGTCAGCCAACTTTGTCTTTCTCCCAGTAAACTCAGTGAGGATTTAAACTGGCTGGAAATACTTCAGATTAACAAACAGACCCACACTTGGTGTCTGGAAAAGAAAGGGATCTATGGAAATAGTTCTCAAGAGATTGTTTGGTGTCCGTCTCTTCTGCTTTTTAATACTCAGGGTGGAGGTTCTTGTCAATAGTTAGAAACAGGAGATGTTGGATCATCAGATCAGTGCCAGTCTCTCTATGGAGAGCCTGGTCTGAGTGCTGGCGTATAATCGCTGCTCCATGTTATCTCAAAATGATGTCTGAACAAGCTGCATTCACACATTCACTTGTGTTTTTCACAACAATCTAAGCCTGCTACAGGAGTTTAAACATCCCCTGTTCTTCTACCAACCCTGTAGGAGTCTGAGAACTGTTAAGAATTGAACGTGGAATTCTTTCCCATCATAAGTCACTCAACAATCTGAGGTTTCCATTGTTGAATTTGATCTTTATTAATGAGCCATACATTTACAGAGGGAGATTTTCAGTCTAGGCTCCGCCCTCTTTTATTGTGAAGCCATGCAGTTGTAACTCATGCAGACCAGTCTTAATTTTGTCGACTTAAAGTCTGACTAAAAAGGTTCAACAGCCTTAGAGTTAGTCTGTTAGTCTTAGATCTGTGATGACTACTGACTTAAACTAAGTTTAGTTTTCGTCAAGATAACTTAAACTAGACTAAAATGTAATGTAGTTTTCATCGGACATTCAAAATCCATAATATTTGTCCACTGTGGGTAAATCTGTCAACAAACATGCATCTGTGTCTATTCTGCCTCTCAGCTGTAGAAAGCAGGGACCCCAGGTTTAGCAGAGAACACACTACCATGATTTGGTACCAGATTTAGGCAAGAGAATAAATGCTTGGAGTTAAAGTAAAGACTCAAACGTGATGACTTTTTATGGACTAAAACTAGACTAAAACTAAGAAGTGTAGAAATGACTAAAATGTGACTAAAACTACTGCACGGTGGCGCAGGGGTTAACGCTGTTACCTCACAGCAAGAGGGTTCCTGGTTCCCGGTCAGGGTCTTTCTGTGTGGAGTTTGCATGTTCTCCCCGTGCATGCGTGGGTTCCCCCCAGGGACTCCGGCTTCCTCCCACCACCAAAAACATGTTCTTTAGGTTAACTGATGACTCTAAATTGACCGTAGGTGTGAATGTGAGTGTGTCTGGTTGTCTGTCTCTCTATGTCAGTCCTGCGATTGACTGGGGACCAGTCCAGGGCGTACCCCACCTCTCTTGCCCAATGACAGCTGGGATAGGCTCCAGCCCCCCCTGGATGTTGCTGATATCCAGCTTAATTCAACATTTGTAGACGCAGCAACATACTGCATACAAACATTATCTGAAGTGTTCCTCAGCCAGTGATGTAATAACAGTCCCAGAATGATGCTGCTTTATTCTGAGAGAGATTTCTCCAGATTGTCTGAATCTCTGGATGATTTTTAGGAGCAGAGATGGTAGCCCTGCACCATTCATTTAATTTTAATTGTGATCAGGGCTGAACCGTTAAGGAAAATAATCTAATTGCAATTTTTTTTACCCCAGTACTATGATTGTTATTTAATATGCAATTATTTCTCAAGTTCCTCATCTCGTGTATTTTACAACAAAACACCTCTTGGCCAGGAAAGCTTGTAAAGGAGATCTTGATCCAATGAGTTTTATCTGGTTAAATAAAGGTTAAATAAAAAAAAAAGGCAGTAATTCATTCTATACTAAAACCAACACAATATTAGATTAAACATGGGCAGAACATTTTTAAAAAATGTCTAATTGTGATGATTTTTTTTACTCATTTTGCACGTTTGATAAGAACTGTTGTATTAAAGTGAAATATCATTTTATATCATTCTTATATTTAATAATCAAAGCATCCAGAAATGATGAAAATGTGATTTTTTGTAAACTAGAATGATTACATAATATGCATAATATCTCTGCGGCACAAAAAGTTCTAAACTGGTATTTTGACCCAAATTTCAGAGTAAAGAAATATTTCATCTTCTGGTATTTGAAAATTGCAGCAGGCCCTACTGTGATTTAATCTAATTTCAGCTTAATTTCCCAGCCCTAGTTGTGGTCACAATTTTGACCTTCTCACGATCAAAGAAATCCTCCCCGGAGATCTCTGATGCCCCCCTGAGGGGTCACAGACCCCAGGTTTGGAACCAACTAGGGTCTAATGCATCGTCCCATTTAACTCATGTTAGATTATATATCATGTTGAGAGAATAATCTCTCACATTAATGTTTGACAGAGAAGCAGGTGAACCTCTCACCTCAGCTCTCCTGCTGAGCCTCTCCTTTTCACAGTTGACGTTAAAGTAAGATTTCAACGGCTCCACTCATCATCCCAGCATAACAGAACCCTCTCCTTTTCACCTGTAGACATTAGAGTAAGATTTCAACGGCTCCACTCATCATCCCAGCATAACAGAACCCTCTCCTTTTCACCTGTAGACATTAGAGTAAGATTTCAACGGCTCCACTCATCATCCCAGCATAACAGAACCCTCTCCTTTTCACCTGTAGACATTAGAGTAAGATTTCAACGGCTCCACTCATCATCCCGGCATAACAGAACCCTCTCCTTTTCATCTGTAGTTACTGTCATACTTTCTAATGAATGGAGGTTCATTTCACTTTCAAAATAAGAGCATTTTCTAAAAATGAAGTACCCTAGACCTCAGACAACAGACTGTCATATATTCAAATGAAAGACAAATAATAACCGCAAAGAGCAGTTCTCTGTGGACATCTCTCAGCTGAATCATCAGCATTAACTAGATACCTCCTAAAAGCAGCCATCGTGAGCTAAATTTGAAGCACCTTTAATAAAATACCTTCTGAGATGAGGATGAACATTAGCTTTCTAGCATTCTCTGATTACTTTGGCTTTTCTACCCAATCACAGCGCTGTTTCCTGTTACTGTAGAGGGCACGGTCTCTGCGTTTCAGCAAACTGCTCCATTCCTACTGAAACATGGCGTCTTCTGTTAATTGCATCTCAGTGATGTTCAGCGCGGTCCGTACAGATGATCAGCTGATGGAACATGCTTTTAGAAATGTTTGGAGCTGTAACAGTACATTGATTAGTGACTATAGTACCTACAGCACTGATTTAGAGATGAATCTAAACCCTCTCTCCTGCCTCTCTGCGACAGGTCCAACATTTCTACAAATCTCTGAGGTGTCAGTAGTTTGAAGAACAGAACCTGCTCCCTCCACGTGTTCTGCTGTCAGATACAGAGCTATTGTCTCATGTGGGTTTATCACTCACAGCTTACATAAGACAGGCTGGATTTCCTCTAACATACAGGCTCACACAGACCTGAATTATTCATGTTTAACTGAACACCATGGGCGTCTTTGATGCAGCCAGCGTACTAGAAAATGTTTGTATTGGTTGTGATTGGACATATTTGTAATTGGATCATTAACCTGGTGTGGGGGAAGTGTTGTGTGTAAACATCATCTGTCAGCTACTGAGTGGGTTCAGCTCAACGCTCTGCTCGCTCTGACTCATGAGCGCTGTGCTGGTGGAGCTTTATCACAACAATGTGCATCCAAGATTAATGTCAGCACACAAATATGAGGGGGTGTGGTTTCTCAGCGCTAAGAGTTTTAGAGTATGCAGGCTAAATTAGTAGTCAGGATTCTGCAGCAGCAAACACACAGAAGAGGAGGCCTGCAGATGGATCCAATGTCCTGCTTGTGGGCGCTGCCATCTAGGGGTGGCTGCTGTAACTACTGATAAATCTCAGAGTCTGTGAGAGATGGAGGAAGCGACCACTGACAACCGTCCATGCATTTCTAAAAGATCATAAAGTTGTTCTGCTCTGGGCGATAATCAGGGTTTAATTTCAATTATGATTTTATGTGATCATGAAAACAGGATAATTAAGATCATGTGACCACTATGTTACATGCCATGTTGTTGAGAGAGTCAAAACAATGGCAGAAAGGCAATATTAGGTTGAAAGGTCACAAATTATGAAAATACACTTTTTCAGGCTTTCCTAGAAAAAATATGTGTCCAAAGTCTGTCCACAATCACCCCAAAATACCCCCCACCACCACCACCACCTTTAAGGAAATGGATGCTGAAACAAGCCGTTCTCAGATTTCCCATCATGATGTCATGTGAGGAGTTAGCCCCGCCTCCAGGTTCAGTTGGCCCTCGCTGCTTGGAAGACAGTTCCGCCCTCCTCTGCGGATCCTCCACTCAGGTGGCAGCTGACAGGACAATCAGGAGAGCCACATCCATTAAGCCACATGCATTTTCTGAGAGAGGCGGAGTCGGGGGAGGAGTCAGATAGCCCAGTAACATTTAAAGCTACAGACACCTAAACAGCTGGTTCTGAGCAGGGCCGAAACAGAGGAGTTTTTAGACATGCAACAATCCAATACTGGAGTGTTTTTTCATAACAAACAACTCAGGCATGCTTTGAGGACCTCTGAAACCAACATAAACCTGTCTTAAAGGGTAACATACGTCCCCTTTAAAAAAGTTGAACCCACCTCATTCATAGGGACCACTCCTGTTTTAGGAGTCGAGCTGGAACGATACAAAACTCATGGAATTAGATGCACTTTTCCTGCTGCTCTTCAAGGCATCAGCAGAAAAGGGGTTGAAGCATTTTAATTTTAAGCACAGGTGCAGAAAAATCAGTGAGTAATCATGTTCAATAATCCTGATATCTATATCAGCTTCATAACTCTGTTCATTACAGCTACATTTCATTTTCACAGATGAGTAGTGGTGGCATACATCCTTATAAGAATACATGTTGTATTTTATGCATTTATTTATTTATTTTTGGTCAGCAGCAGTCCTGATTGCATTAAGCTCTTGTCTAATCATGCTCTCTACTTGTGAGAAGTCATTGTTGAGATTATTATATTAATCGTCACAGACATAGACGTATTTCTCAGAGTGGCTATAACAACAGTGCTCTTTCTGATGCTCTTCTGAGGAATATCTCATCCTCCAATCAGTCAGTGAGCCGGTGTATTGGTCGGCTCTCATACAGAAGGACACTTCATGTATCAAGGCTGGAGTTACTCTGCTTTCTAAAGTTTGTCCTGACTGTCAGAACAGAGAACTCTGAAGGTTCTTCACGCCGTCCTCTACCTCGCTGGTAAAAATAAACTTACAAAGGATGGTGTGTTAAAAGAACATCATGTTCACTTTATTCAGCCATCAGTGGTTTTCAAGAACACCTGGATGAATCCCAGGACCTCCACTTCACACCGGAAGTCGGAAAATCGCCGCCATATCTCGTCTTCTAATACTGGAAGTCATTTGAACGTCGTCTTTGTTGTTTTCTCTGTGTGTCGCCGCCATGGTAACAGAGGCAGGTCCGCCAAGTAAGGAAACACAAGTACATGAAAAATGTGTAAGTTTTCTGGTTAATTTGGATGATAAACCGATTTAGTAAAATTAATGTTATTGCTGCTGTTGAGTCTTCCTCGTCACTGTTTAGGAATGTTGGCCCACTCTTCTTCTCAGAATAGTTTTCATTCAGCCACATTGGAGGGTTTTCCAGCATGAACGGCCTGTTTAAGGTCATGCCACAGCATCTCAGTTAGATCTAGGTCCAGACTTTGACTAGACCACTCCAGAGCTTTCGTTTAGTTTTTAGTCCATTCAGAGGTGGGCCTGCTGCTGTGTTTGGGATCATTGTCCTGCTCCATATCCCAAGTGGTCTTGAATTTGAGGTCATGAACTGATGGCCGGACGTTCTCCTTCAGGATTTCCTTGTAGAGAGCAGAATTCATGGTTCCATCAATCATAGCAAGTGGTGACCGCCATGTCTGACTGCTGGTTATGATGTTCTTCAGATGAAATGCTGTTAGTTTTACTCCAGACTGAACAGGACATGACTTTAGTCCAATGTGAGACGAGCCTTTGTGTTCTTTTTAGTGAGCAGTGGTTTTGGCCTTGGAACTCTCCCATGATGCCACTGTGCCCAGTGTCTCTCTGATTGTTGGAACATGAACTCTGACCTTAACTGAGTCAGTGAGACCTGCAGGTCTTTAGATGTTGTTCTGGCTTCTTCTGAGGTAAACTACAGTTAATTCATTAATTATGATGGAACATCACCAGTTATGGCATCATGCTGACTTCTGTTTTTTTGTCCACTGGCATGTAGCCATGAGTCACATCCACTATTTTAGTAGTGCGGCTGTGGATGGACTGATGGAAGTCAAATCACTTTTAATGACAACGTCAGATATCACACATCACACTTTGCTTTGATGTCTGCACAGCATACGGCAACATTTCTCCTCTGATCCCCAAGTTTGATGAAGGAAAATCCTGCCTGACCTTTAAAAAGGGAAATAATGTCAGGAAGAAGGATTTATTTCCAGGTTAGACATTAACATGTAGAAGAGTGTTGACCAGAGGTGGCAGTCTGTTACAGAATGATATCTGCTCTGGTTTTAGTATCATCATCATCATCCTGAAAATGAACCGTTTTCCTGACAGTCTAATAGATCTGAAACCCTTCTGTCTTGTCATCTGTGTGTATGCATGATACCATATGATATTATTTACACAAAAACTACTACTGATGTTCCTTTCAGGCTCTCTGATGAGTGTTCTCAATCCTTGGCCTTTTTTTCTTTAAAAGCTCTTTATGAGTGACTGAAACAGCTCAAATCCTCAACATTACACCTCCCTCTAGTGGTTCAGTTGGACAAACACCCCACTGTGATGCATTTTTAATGTTCATGGGTTTCAGACCAGTAGTGCAGTATTATTTAAAGTCTTATCAAAGCGCTGCACGGCCGCTGAAGATGTTTCACAAACATATTCTGAGGGTGACTTGGGGTTACATAAGACTTTTTCTTCTAGTCCTGCATCTCTGCTGCAGAGGATTTCATCAGGGTTGCAAAGTGACTGGTAATGAAGGAATTCAGGGTAAAACCATCACAGCAGACTGTACCACATTCATTTAGCCTGCAGGATAAACTTTCAACTGAGCTAAACATCATGAGGATGAACCTCAATGATTCTAGCACAATTACAATGATGACTGTGAGAAGGAGGAGGGAGATGATGACGGTTGTTATGACGAAGATGATGATGACCAGGATGCCAGTGATGATGCATTATATTACTGGCATAATCCGGTTTCTGCAGGTGTGAACATTTTTCTGATAGTCGCAGACATCAACAGTAGAAGTCATGTTTAACATCAGCCAATAACTGATAACTGCTGGTTTTCTAGGGAGCCATACACCCAAGCAAAGATGATGGTGACCATTTAGAACAATGGTTCTCAACATGAGGGTTCGGACCCCACTAAGGGTCGGCAGACACTGAGAGGGGGTCACCAGATACCTTCCAAATATCCAAAATACTTTCAAGATGTTTAATTAAGGGGCACACAGATGGTCGAGTGGTTTAAGGTGCTACCCACGTACATGGGCGGCCCCGGTTCGGATCCGGCCTGTGGCCCTTCACCGCGTGTCACTCCCCTCTCTCTTCCCTGTGTCCGAGTTGATCCACTGTCCTGCCCCTATCTGATAAAGTCCAAAAAATAAATCTTATTAAAGTTGTAGTTACATTTATGCTGAAATCACTATGTTAAAAATCTTTAATGTAAGTCTGCACACAAGTGACATATTGATAAAATAATGATAATAATAATAATAATAATAATAATAATAATAATAATAATAATAATAATATAAATAAGAATAATATTAATAAAAAATAATAATAACAAAATAAATAATGGTAACAATAACGATAATAATAATATTAATAATGATAATAATGGTATAAATAATGATAATATTAATAATATAGAAATAACAATATAAATCATGTTAACAATAATAATAATAATAATAATAATAATATTAATAATAATAATAATAATAATAATAATAATAATAGTATAATAAAAATGATCATGATAAAAATAAAAATTAAAATATAATGATGATGAGATAATAATAATAATAATAATAATAATAATAATGGTGATAATATTGATAATGATCATAACAACAACAATAATAATTATAATTGTCATATTATTATTAATATTAAAATGATAATATTGATATAATAACTTATAATATAATGATAATAATAATAATAATAATAATAATAATATAATGATAATGTAATAATGATAATGATAATAATAATAATAAAAATAATAATGATAACAATTATAATAATAACAATACTAATAATAACAATAAGTGATAATAATAATAATGATAATATTAATAATTATAATAATGATAATTATAAATTATCATGATAATCATAGTGACAATTATAATAATAATAGTAATATAACAGTGATAATAATAATGATAACTTATAATAATAATAATAATAATAATAATAATAATAGCTGATAAAATAATAAAAAATGTTTCACAAAAATCAAGGTGAGCGATTTGCTCTAAATGTGGCCATTATATCTCTACAATAAAAAAACACAATTTTTTTTGGTCCTTACTTTAAAAATATTTGTTTTTAGGTTTAATTTTTCTCCCCAGCTGTATAACTTAGATTTCTTTGTAAAGATACAGCAGGTCCGTCTGTTCTCTGAGATTGATTGACACATGTACGGACAAATCAAGACTGAGCTGTTGATGTGCAGTAGGTCGGTTCTGTTTTTCTATTGGTTGGATGGCTGCAGTGTTCACAGGTTCTCTTAGAGGTCAGAGTGTTTACAGACTGTAGTGTAGTTCATTCTGATACATCATGTAGCTCAGTGTAGCTCAGTGTAGCAGGATGTAGCATCTAAAGATAGAAATGTACTGCGGTTTAGTCATTTTCACCTGGTAGGAGCACATTAGCACGTCAGACAGAGCTCCTCTCTAACCCAGGCCAAGTGCCAGAGTCCTGGTCCTGTGAATTTACTCTGCTTCATGTGAACCAGGGGGGCTTGGCTGAGGGTGACCTGTGCATGTGGGGGTGGAGGTTGGTGTTGTTCCTGCTTACTGAAAGGTTAAATACTCTCTGTCTAAAAGACCAAAGATAATAATCATTCTGTGGTTCCATGTGTAGCTCCAACGGTTTGATCCAAAAGAATCTAAAGTAGGAAAACACGATCAAACCTGCCAGTCAGGAACACAGAAGTCCGTTTTCTACAGGAAACCTGGAGGAGAGAGGAGGCAAACCTACACGCTCAATGTTAACACCTTAAAGGTAGACTATGTGATTTTTTTCCACTAGGTGGCGTAGGAGAGCACAGCCTTGAAAATGTAAACAAAGAGGAGTTTTTGACACACCTCCGCCACTTTGAAGCCTCCCCCTTTAGCCACTTTAGCTTCTGTTGATCCTAAACACCGATCATATACAAGTTTATATGTAACGTTCAAGGCTACCTTTACGGCTAATATCTTTTTTCAGCTGCAGTAAACCATTTCACGAGCTCTTCTTATCCTGGCCGGTTATGTTATTGCATCAATTAAACATGAAAACATCAGCTTCAGATAAGACTTGGGTGGTTTTAAATGTCGGATATTCTACCTTTAAAGATCTTGTTAAACACAATCTTTTTAAACATGAAGTCAGTGATTAGCTGGGAGTGTTGTAGTCAACAGTCTTTCCTCAGATCCAGAGAGCATTAGAGCACTTCCTCCCTCTGTATTCTGTCTCTGAGGCTGATTTACCGGTACAGGGTCCACGTCAGTATCATCTTTAAAAGGTAGAATATCCGACATTTTACACTTAAATGTAATAAAAATCAAACATATGCTATGTAAATGTTTTTCTGAGTACAGTATCAACACGCTGAATTAAAAACTTCGGTACCCTGTAGTTTTGTTTATATGGGATGTAGGGCTGTCACAATATCAGATTTTCACTTCACGTTTATCGTGGGCAAAAAATGTCTCGATAACGATATTATCACAATATCAGTAAAAATGTAGATAATAATGGGGCAATTAATCAAATTTGTCTTTAACTTTATTTATGTTGTGTTCCCTCTTTTGGCAGATGAATTACACTCAAAATACCTGTCTGAGGAGGTACTGCAGCTGCTGTGTCATTGTGGAGGGTCATATTTCTTTAAAAAATGCAGTAATATTAATGTTAAGGTTTTCATGTATACTGTAGCATGTGCTTTTGAGCTTTTCAAAGTAATAAAAAAATTAAAAAAAACATCTGATTTGTTTTTTTTCAGTTTGGCAACAAGAATGAAACGTCTGTGTTGTGATCAGCAGGGTCAATCTGTTATCAAAATCCAAGATAGTTCTTTTTACATTCATCAGTAATCAGAGATAACGTACTTTCACCAGAGTTAGAGATTCAGGGCTTCTGAGTTAACATTAGGGGCACAGACCCCACAAGCCCCCCAATGGCTCACACAGGATTTACATTGTCATAATGCCAAAACAGTGTCAGAAACGTAGGGTTATACACACTTCAGGAAATAATTAATTACAGACGTATTTCAAGAGCACCTGCAGCAGTTTTTAACCAGAATGATCCTGTTAGCTCTACTAAAAGAACTGAGTTAGAGAGCTGCGTTGGGATCAGGTCTGAATTTAATTTTTGCACTAAAACTGTTTAAGTTAGTAAACAAGGCACAGTCTCATTTCTTTAAATGTGCACAGAAGCTTTAACGCTCCTCATTAGCTGCAGACAGTATCAGCGTCTCCACTGCTCTGATGATTCAATTCTGGCACAGAGATACTGAGCCAACATTCTGTTATTTGAGGGGAAATTCCTTCTATCCATAAAAATGGGCCTCTTTTCATAAAGCGTTTAATTTACGGACAAGGACAGGAACAGAGAGGCAAACAGAGTAAAAACGAACTCTCAGAGAGAGCTGACGGAGCGCTGTGCTCTTTGGCACTGGCGAACAATGACCAGGAAAATAATTCCACCTATAGCTAAAAAAACAAACGATTTAGTCTGTAAATATCACCCTGATGTTACTCTTATCAATATTGCGTAGTTAATTAGTCCAGGCTGCCAACTGCCGATGTTCTTGGAGCTTTATAGCTGACGAGGATGTGAGACTTTTTTTTCGTGCTTCATTCAGTGAGAAAGCTTGATTTAGAACAGTGAAAAAACCTTATTTGTTAAGGACAGTGCTTAAGTGAACGCAGTATTATAATTTCTTAACCTGAACACAGCTTCTGTCATTCTGTGCATTAAGTGGAGGGTCAGACTTTAGGAGGAATTAGACGCGCATGTTGTGCCTGCAGGTGAGAGAGAGGGACGACACACACCGCACCAGCAGGTGTCAATGATCAGGAAATCAGGGGAACAGGCAGGTAGGGTGTTAGCTGTCCGACGCAGGGCTCTATCTCTACATCCTGTCCGTTAAGAGCTGTGTGAACGAGGAAAAAGAAAACTTGTTTTCTCTAAACGTCTTGCTGGGCTCACAGTGTGCGTATGCCGGGGGTGGGCATGGAGGGAGAGAGAGAGAGCGCGGCGAAGTGAGGCTGGACGGTTTCAGAAAAAGGGGCGCAGAGGTTAGAGGAGAGCAGGAGTTGATGATCTGTTACATTGATGGGTTTATTAAAAATGATCAGGACTCCTGATGGCGCTGGAGTGGCACTGGATCATTTACACGATATTATCATATGCACAATTTTAACACGATATTGACATTTTATTTTTTAACCACGGTTATCGTCAATACTGGTATACCGCGACAGCCCTAATGGGATGTTTATAAGTCTGTACGGACCAGATTGGGGCGGTAACCTTCTCCTCTGCACACGCCCCTCTCCTCCTAGACACGCCCCCAGGGGCAGCAGTGCTGCTGCAGGTAAACGTTTCACTCTGACAGCTCAGAGGACTGTAAATGGCAGAGTCCAGTCCGAAGCGGCCGACCGAAGGCCTGCCACCGGCTTCCCCTCCACCTAAAAAGCCTGGATATGTGTCTTGGAAACCCTCTGACAAAGCGAAAGGAAAAACTAGAGTTAATATCAGACTTGCTTTTCCTCGGTGGCGAGCCCTACGCAACGCTAAAAAGCTCTGGCATGACTCAGAACTGGCTTTGCTTCTCCTGGATGCGTAAGTAGGCGACATCTTTTCATTCATTGTGCGCATTGTCTCAACATTTGTCCAGTGTTGATTTGTTGACACAGCACTATTCTTATGTTTGGACATTTAAGATGAGTGTGATAGCGCGGCTGAACTAAATGTGGGGTAAAAATGAATGGAAGCTAGGCGTGCTAATGTTAGCCTGCTGCTAATAAATGGAGGCTGCAGATGGAGGTAGCTCAACTCAAATCAGGTAGTGTCTCAAATTTTGTTTACCTCAAATCACCCAAGTCTGAAGCTGATGTTTTCATGTTTAATTGATGCGATAACATCACCGGCCAGGATAAGAAGAGCTCGTGAAATGGTTTACTGCAGCTGAAAAAAGATATTAGCCGTAAAGGTAGCCTTGAACGTTACATATAAACTTGTATATGATCGGTGTTTAGGATCAACAGAAGCTAAAGAGGCTAAAGGGGGAGGCTTCAAAGTGGTGGAGGTGTGTCAAAAACTCCTCTTTGTTTACATTTTCAACGCTTTGCTCTCCTACGCCACCTAGTGGAAAAAAATCACAGTCTACCTTTAATGCTCTTTGTTCCAGTTCAGCACTCGACTCTCCACAGACCTATGAACTTTTATTTGACCCATATTCTAATTCTTTATAATGATTAACTGAGCCTGTGGGTTCCTGGACCTTTTTGAGATGGCTGCATCAGTGAAACATCTGTTCATACAATGATAAAAATACAGATTATATCTTTACGTGAACATTCATACCTTTGCTAAATCCAGTCATTAATTTCAGAGGGAAATGCGCTGCAGAAGTCATGAATAAGGAGGTTTGACTGTGGCTCAGTAGGTAGAGTTGGTGGTCTGAATTCAGAGGGTTGAGGGTTTGATCCCCAGCTCCTTCAGTAACATGTCAATGGGCAAGACACTTCCTCCCACTGTGCTCCTACTGCTGCGTGTCTGTGTGTGAGTGTGTGTGTGTGAATGAATGGGATTAGCTAATACTGAATGGCCAAACCTCTGCCATCAGTGTATGAATGTGTGAACAGGTGTGAATGGATAGGCGTGACCTGTGGTGTTAAAGTGCTTTGAGCAGTCAGATGACTAGAAAAGTGCTATACAAGCTCATACTATTAAAACAAACTCTAAAATCTGTTTAAACATGCTGCACAAGTGTAAACAGATTGGAGCGTGCACAGTCAGAAGGCTCCTTTGAGAGAACAGCAGCTGATGTGAAGGATATTCAGTCAGCCTTTAGTTCTGCAGACCAGCATCCTCTCAGCTGAGCTGGGATGCTGCTGAGAGGATTAAAAACTATGATTCTGGAGCTCATTCTGCTGTTCAAAGCATAAACTGTGATGGATGGATGCAGGATGGATGAATGGATGAATCGATGGATGGGTGCAGTATGAATGGATGAATGAATGACGGATTGATGAAGGATGGATGCAGGATGGGTGGATGGATGCAGGATGGATGTATGGATAAATTTCTACATGGCAGTTATCCCCCACAGTAAAGAACAGCAGCTGTTGTGAATTATGTCATTTATTTTCTAAAATCAGTGTGTGTTGTGATTCCCATCATGTGTATGCTTGCCCATCTATCTACATGGGCATAGACCAGACTGTCTTTAAGGAGCCAATCAGATCTCCATGGCCACATACCAGACTGTCTTTAGGGAGCCACCAGCTCCTGTGTCTGCTATACTACTGACAGATACCTCATACTGCCCCTTTCCAAAGCCACTGAACCGTCCCTTTAGCTGTCCACCTAGGGGTGGTCCCGTTGTTTTTGTAGCTTACAGTTCAGTGAGAGTAGAATATAAATCTGTTAAGGGCCTCTTCCATCCATTCTTTGCTGTGGCAGCCCTGAGTTTGGCCAGCAGGAGGGGCTGTTCGGCATGCTGACTGAGAGTGACTGTTGGCTGACCCTCTGCTCAGTGAAGGCTGCTGTTTGAGAGAAACTCCATAGACTATATAATGTCAGAGGATACGAGCATAAATGAATGCTGCTATTATTATGACAGAGTAAGATATCTGTTAGTTCTACACCAAAGATTCCTCCATGGGGTCAGGAGGATGAGTGTGATGATGTAGGAAGAGAGAGGAAGGCAGGAGGAGACTGTATGGAGGGGACAGAGTGTGTGTCAGCGTGTGTGTAGCCCGTATGTAAAGCTGGCTCTCTCGTGAGGACTGATCCTCCTCCTGAGCTCTCTACTTTGGTCCGTCCGTGGCTCCTCGTCTCTCTGCCTTGAGCTCTGAGCTGTAGTCGTGAGGCGTGCAGGCGATCCCGTCTCAGGAATGTCTCCCATAGTCAAAAGCCCAGAGTGCACCCCGCTGCTGTGCCACTGCAAACTTGCCTGCACCAACAGCACGTTGTCGTTGATGTTTGGATGTAAGGTAGGTTGACTGCTCTCTTTGACTCGCTGGTGTAGACGCAACCTGATGTGGAGTCGTTTTTAAACCTTTTTCTCTCATCCCATGGCGCTTGTTCTTGTTTTGTTACTTGGCGTGAGAACATTTTTTTTCCTCTGGAGAGTGACACAAAACAATGATTTTTATCAGGGAGTGCAGTTCCAACATACTTATGCTTTCCATCTGCGTCCCTTGAAGCCATGTTATTGCTTACTGGGGCTTAATGAGGGCATATTTATAGCTGCTGTAATATTCCTGCATCCCTCTACTGTCACCCTTCATCCGTCATAGGGAGAGCAGACGTACTCCTCTGCTTTTAATCTGCTGTCATGCAATCCAAACATGCTTTATCTGCTGCTGTGCTCGACTTTTACTCACAGTTAGAGCTTTAATGTCATAGATCTGAACCTTAGGAACGTCACCGTGATTCTGAATGTTCACAAAGTTCATGTCAGATGTGGGGATGCACCATAATATCAGCATGAACTCAGCATCCTTAGATATTAGCTTAAAAGATTGAATATTGTTCTTGGCAGGTTTAAACATTTCTACCAGTATTTTCAGCTGTTAAAACGGCCGCACATATCAACAGGTGATCTGAGGAATAAAAGCACTGAAGCTAAACTAAAACGAGGCTAATGTCTGTGATGTTGAGGCTCAGACCTCTGCCCTGTACCCTAGACCAGTGGTTCTCAACATTGGGGTCGGGACCCTGTTGGGGGTCACGAGACACTGAGAGGGGGTCTCTAGATACACTGTTGCCACTTTACACCAGTTTAACTCAATTATAACCTGTTTTCATCACCTTTTCCCACTGATTTGACCAATTTTAACACATTTTGTCCATTTTAAACCCTTTTGCCCACATTTTTTCTGCCTGTTTTTGCCTCTTCTAAAACAAATGTTGCAACTTTCTGTCTATTGTTGGCTCTGTTGACGCGTTATTGCCACTATTAACCCCTTTTACCACTTTTTAAGCCATATTTCAATCTGATATGCCCTTTTTTGCCAGTTTCTGACTTTTTCTACCTCAGCTAACCCTTTTTTGCCAGTTTATATCATTTTCGTCCCATTTCACCAAATTTTTCCACCTGTTTGTGCCACTTTAGTGGCATTTCAGCCACTTTTGAATCTCTTTTTACCACTTAATATGCCCATTTTTACCAATTTAATCCATTTTTGGCATTTTTGGTTATTTTATTGCCACTTTTTTTTTACTTTTGGCATTTCTAACCCATTTCTGCTACTTTTCTAATCTAATTTCACCACCTTTCCCACCATTTTTTGCCGTTATAAACCCTTTTTAGCTATTTTTAACGTATTTTATTTCTGTTTTTAACAAAATGATCATTTTAAGAGAGCTACTTACTACAAAAACGACTTATTTTTTTTTCTTTGATCAGAGTGGTTATTATTCAGGTTAAATATAAAATACCACAGCTTGACTTTACATTGGACCATGATTTTGCTGGCCTCCAGTTTGGCTTGGCCCTAGAAAGATCTCCCATTTCTCCCCTCTAATGAGCAGCCTTGTCTGACATGACTACTCTTGAATGTGCATGGTTGTGTTCAGCCACCTTCAGGTCCAGTGGGGGTCCCCGGTCTCTGGCACCTTTATTTTGGGGGCCACGGTCTGAAAAGGTTGAGAGCCCCTACCCTAGCCTGTAAAAGTATTTCTGACCCGCTAATGTGAAGCTACAGTAAACTTTAATGTTAAAAAGCTCTTCTATAATGGTCAGCTTAAAGAATCGTTTTCATGCTTGTGCAGAATGTTTAAAAGCATTTTTACTTGTTTGACCTGCACCTTTATGAGAGACACAAAAATGTGAAAATAGGAGTTTATTTCAAAGACGGAGCTACACATATATGTCTGTATATTAGAAGGAATAGTTAGAAGGACATGGCAGTCATCGTTTTAGGAACACTGCAGAGACGATTAATCAGTTACAGAAGACGAGGTCATGAATCTGACGTAGGCTCCTCTTAGAAATGTAGAGAAGTCTGCAGATGTTGGTGAATGAGGCCGGTGTTTGGAGACTTTATTAGCTAAGACCAAATCCCTGATAAGAACTCTGTGGTGAATGTCAGAGTCTTTATGAAGACGTTCTGAGAACCATTTCTTCCTCAGAAGCGTTGGTGAATGAGAGTCCTCGCTCTCCTCTGAAGCTAAAGAACAGAAGATGACAGAAACTTGTTTGTTTGAAGTACCAAAAGCAGAGGGCAGGTGCTCCTTCTCCCTCCCCACAGCCCAGCTCTCGCTGCTCTTGTCTGAAAGAATCAGGACTGTAGCACAGAATGGGGGAGGAGAGTCTAACTGTAGGTATATGAAGCCACAGAAGGAGGTCAGTGCACACAACTGCAAGGAGATTCCACATTAAAGAAGCACAGAGGCTCTGAATCCGCCCTCGGCCATGCCAGCCCACATTTCCATCTCATCTCGATTCTGCTGGTTAGAGCTGTGCTCAACATCACAGAGAAGGGATCCTCTCAGTGGAGCAGCACCACCACACGGCCAGCCCCTCAGCTCCAGCATATTCTCTACAAACCCTCAGAGAGGACTTCCTGTTTGTGAGGACTGCACCAGTACCACGAGGGTTTCAGTGAGGCTGCTGATCAGGAGAAACCAAAGGATCCAAATAACCCAATGGAGCAAAGTTTATGTAGAAACCCCTTCTTATTACGGGAAGACTTGAAAACCAGCAGAGACTGCTGGTAGATTTCCTCTTCCACAGTTTTTCTCTGTTAGCTAGATCAGGGACCCTGGAATCCTGGAAACCAGGTTTTTGAGTCAGTAGAGAACCTTGATAGGAAGGCAGTGGTTCATCCCTCTGTTTAGGCTGCTAAGGCAGCGCTGAGTCCAACATTTCAGAGAGGATGAAGCACCAAAAGAAATTCACCATCAGACTAAAATGTTGCTGAACTTGGTTTCTTCCTTGCAGCAACAGAAAAAATCAGAGTCTGTTTCAGTAAAGAAACCCAGTTTCCCCCTTAAGACGATGAAAATGTTGACTAAAGGACAGATTTCCTTATCTATGTTTGAACGCATTTCTAGTTTGAGGTGCTAGTCTGAGCACTGTGAACCTGTGACGTAGACCTGAGGTCATTTTGGTCTTGTTAATGTGAGTCTTCCATCACAGAGGCTCCTCTAGATAACGTGAAAACAGCTTCTGCTTGAGTTTGATGAGGAGAAGGAGGAAGCATATTGAACTGTATCATCAGTGTAAACATGAAACTGTCCATGAGTGATGTTTCCAAATAAATTACTTATCCACCTTATTCCTGGGGCCACTACTGTAAATCTGGATATGGGCAAAACTTCCGGTGCTGAGATGGAAGTACGTAATTACATGCAATTTAATACAGCAGCTAACGATAGATGCTAACCGTGAACAACAGTTGTTTGATAGAAATTCACCGCCAATTTGTAAATACTGATATATTTCTGAAATCACATGTTCACAGTGTTTGTTTTGTAGGCTGTAAGTAAATAAGGTGGATACCACATTATTCCTGGGGGGTCTACTGCTATAAATGTGGTTGGAACTAGGGCTGGGTATTGTTAAGAACCTCACGATTTGATTCGATATTGATTTAAATGCTTCAGTGTCGATTCAGTAAGAAGTATAAATGCACAAATAACCTGTTGACATTTTTTTAATTATTATTTTCATGCCCATTTCTTTCCTCTTGAAAATTGTGATAAACCTCACATAACATGGTTATGGTTGGTTGCTGTTTGGTCGAGTGCGGTCTCCGTCCATACAACATGAATCAGACACACAGCGACCCCCACTGGCCAGTAGGTGAATCAATTCAGAGGATTTGCTGAATCGATATTGAACTGGGGGGGGGGGTTATTGCAATGCATCGATTAATTGATATTTTTACCCAGCCCTAGTTGGAACTTCCTGTACAGTAGCAATAATAGCAAAACGCGATTCTTCCAAGGGCTTACTAAAGTGATTTATCGTAAACAGTGGTTGTTCTGAAGTAAATATTTGCTGCAATAAATGCTACTTCATTTTTGTTAAATCAAAAAAGTGAAATGAGCTGCATGTTTCAATAATATTTTCTGTAATGCTCAGTACCTGTTGCTTTAGTTGTGGTACTAATTACGTGACAAAGTTAAATGTACAGTGCTTAACAAATGTATTAGACCACCCTAACCCTAACCAAAGTAAGGTTTATGCCACAGCTGCCCTAAATTAACGGCATTGGTAATTACCAAAATCATGTTTTATGTTTCTGCAATGGTTAATACACCAATATGTAGAAGCTCTTTAACCCAAATGATATTTTTAATGCTAAAATAGAATAATCATTGTTATCCATGAATTTTACAATTTACTGGTTTACAAAAAAGCTGAAAAAATAGTAAAGCACATTAATATTTCTTGATTAATATGTCAAATTATAGTTATTTACTGTCATTCCTGAACAGAAACATGAGTTTTAGTGGTTGAATGTTATGCTTTATTCATTTCTGATTTCTCAGAGAAGCCCAGTGAGCCGGCTCAAATGTGGGTGAATTCAGTTTGAAATTCCTCATTCCTGTTCAAAATGGTAAAACGTGTAGAGCTGACTGAAAATGAAAGAGTCCGCATTAAAGCACTTCATGATGCTGGATGGTCTCTGAGACAAAAATGACAGGTGGTCTAATATATTTGTTAAGCAGAGTACATCTTTAACAACAGTGTTTAAACATACTGTTCACTGTTTAAATGCATTTGGGATGTAATTCTTTCAGTATTAATTCATCGTTATTTCAAACCTTGACATTTACCAAACTGAGGAGCTGACAACTTCAGTCATGGATGATTTATTTAATATAATTCCCACATTTTAAGAGGGATTAGTTGGTGGAATAAGGATTTCAGCAACCCCACAAACTAGAAATGTTACCTGAAGGTGGTGTCCAAACCCCTTTAACAAAATGTGATCGTTTATTATACTGATATGAAGCTAATAAAGTTAGCTAATATGCTAGTCTAGGTTATCTGAGGTAATGTTGTCACTTTGTACTCTTTAGTAGTGGACAGAGAAATAATAATATTGTCCCGACTGAGGTGAAGCAGTCGAAGTTACATATTTTAATGTCCAAATTGCTCTAAAAATCGTGTTTAACATCTTGTATTCAATGCAAGGTCCCATTTAGCTAGAAGGGACCTGAAGTTGTGCCCATATTTCACGCAAAGAATCATGGGGACTAGAAATAAGGTGGATAAATAATAAATAAAAACGGGCCTGGTATGGACCCATGTGGGACATCATATATTTTTGGGCTTTTTATGCCTTTACTGATGGAGGACCGTGAATAGAATGAGAAAGAATGGGGGAGAGACATGCAGGAAACGAGCCACAAACCAGGCCCATGACATAAATAGGACATGACCTAACCAGGCTACCCTTGTACCCCGTGGTTCAACATTTTGAACATTTACAAAACTAGATGATAGACCACCAACTTAAACGCATGGCTTTCTATCACTACAAGAATTTCACAACTGTTTTAGTGGGGATGCACATTGTTGGTATCGGCAGATATGAAAATTTCTGCTGATATTTGTGCTGTAAAAGTCTGGAGTTTTAGGCTGGGCTATAGACTGTTAACAGTGAAAGTCTTTTTTCTTATTCATCATCTTTCCTCGTACTTAAACCTCCTGAGACCTGAGCCTTTGTTTGGAGTGCTTTTTATTTTCTCCCACTTATTTGGGATAAATGCGGCCTGATAAGTTAAAATGTCAGTCTTGTTGTTGAACAGGAATTTCTTGGAAATTTTTCTTTCCAAAACCCCAAAAATTCCATAATAATAAAAAAAATGTCTTTGAAAATTCCTAAACATATTTTTAAAGTATCTAATGAAAAGTACCCAGATTTTTTTTTTTTTAGATAATCCTCAGGTCTTATAGTTTAAATACTCCTCATAAAGCCTTAAATCTCAGTAAAATTCCATGCAAATTCCTAAAAAAATGAAAGCAAATTCCCAAAATATTAAAGTAATTTCCCCCTGAAATTTCTTGGCAAATTTCAACAACATTCTCCAAAATTTCATGAAAATGATGGAAAAAACCCAAACCCCCTAAAGTTTTTTTCTAAAAAAAATTCCTGATACCTAAATTCCCAATCCAGTTCCCCCAAAATTTGGTAATATTTTCCCCATATTACCATGAAAATGCATTAAAAAATTCAAATAAATTCAGAGCCATGAAACCCTCCTAAATATACAAACATATCCTCTTAATTTCCATCAAAATACTTTGATAACTTCCAAGCAAATTCCTTAAAATGTCCAAACAGCAAATTATCCCAGCATTTTAAGCAAATATCTTAACCTTGAATGGACATTTTACACATTTTTTACATACCAAAAGTGATTGCTATGATGTAGGAAAGCCAAAATGTAACATCTTCACATGAGGATGCAGGGTCTTAGGGGGTTAAAGGTTATTTTAAAATTTTAAATCGTGTATTTTAAGAACTGAAATTTGAGGTCTGACTTACATTTATATATTGATGTAGATATCAGCTAAAACAGACATGTACAAATTGATTACCAGCAAAAATCCAATGTGGTGCATCCCTGCATTAACCCATTATCAGCCAGCCTCTGTAACAGGACAGAGATTCAGGCCTTATAGAAATATAGAAGAAGTGCAGCACAGTTTTCTTCAGAGTGGATGGCATTTGTGATGCCATCTAAGAGGCTGCCACTGTACTGGTTCTTTCTAGAGCCAGACTGCAGCTCGTTTAAAATGCTGCATTGTAAAAAATCCTTTTACTGACTACAGATAAGCCGTAAAATCATCTACTGGAATAAATCCATCAATCAGGATATAAATGATTTAGACAGCCCTGTGTACTAATGTAACTGAAGAATCAAAAAATTCAGCCCTCAGAAATATGAATATGTAAATATATAATATGTATAGCAGATCTGTGCGTGTCTGCTGCAGCCTCACTCTGTATTTAAATAATAAAAATAGATGAGGTGATGTCATCCATGTTTACATGATGCCTGAGTGGAATGGCGAGGCGTGATAAAGCCTTTTTTTTTCTTCCACATCACTGTTCTTAAGAGCGCAGATTCAACATCAGTGCACACATGAATTAGCCTCGGTATTTTTAAGTTCATTTCTTCCTGACATGTAGAGAGAGAGAGAGAGAGAGGGAGAGTCGGTCCTGTGCTGTGTGCACACACCCATCACAAACAAATCCATCTCCTGCAGTGTTGGTGTGCAGACAGCTGCAGCATCCGTGTGCCGTTACGCTCTGCTGTATTTACTTGGTACATTTCTGCGAACACCTCTGTGGTCTTCACCTGCTGGTTTTAAATCCTCTATTTCATTATTGTTATCATTTACTGTGAAACTTTAGGAATTCATTTTACCCTCCTGAATCTCCACCTGCTCATCTAAGCTGTTTCAGATCTCTGCACATTAAACCAGCAGTTAGCCCCGTCTCAGCACATCTTATTCCCTGTGGAGGAAGTTCATAGAAATGAGCAGACTTTCTTCCCACTGCTGGCTTCATACATCACCAAACAATGGGATTATATTTTCTAATCTGGTTGTGTAACCAGAGCAGGAGCGCTGTGCTGACGCTCTCACAGTATCTTTTAGGTCACTGGGCTTCTGTCAGTCTGCAGGTCAAATGGCCCTGATCCGTACAGTAAAACAGTGTTAACTTGGACCCTTCCATTATAAACGTGCTGAATATTTCTCTGTATTAATACAGTTCTACGGTGCGTTATTGACTGATAACAGCTGCTGGCACTAAGAACACAAAGCCTAGATATGACTCTGACATTTGAACTCACCTGTTTAATGCAGACTCAGATGAATATGATTAGAGCTGTAAGTATAACGTTGATGGTAGGGCTGAGTATTTCTCACAGTCTCTAGTAGGATCCGTATCATAGGGGCCACGTTACAACAGTTATCATGATACACGTTTAGATGATCATATCCTACACTAAAGCCACTACAGCAGCTGCTCTTTACTGTAGACAGTAACAGCAAAGGGAGTGTTTTAATGTTCATACAACTCAAAGATCATCAGAGATCCAGGAAGTAAATTAGAATAAGATATGTATAATCCCTGAGCTTTTAATAAATATATTATTTTAATGTGAATTGCCCTGTTGTCTCTCTCGCTGTTGTTTATATAGCAGTGAGGTTCTGGTGCCTTTCTACTTTAAATCCACTTACATTTGCAACAATGCCTCTTTGCTTTACATCTGCATTCTCTGAAGGCACTTCAGTGTGCTGTCATTAACCAATGAGTGAGGGTTGGACAGCACACTCATTCAGCAGCTGTCTGAAGCTTTTATCAGCTACGACTCAAGTCATTATAAATAAAGTCAAACAAGCAGCCTGTAATTTTCAGATCCTGTTCAGATCCCCAGAGTCAAGATGACAGCCTCTGGCCCGGTGTGCTGACCCTAGCTGTCGATGCTAACTGCTAGTTAGCCTGGAAAAGATGAAGTCCATCTGTGTTGCTGCAGTATTTTACCTTGTTTTTACACAGTTTACACATTGCATGACACATGTAAACCTCCTGACTCTGGTGTTTGAAATAATCCAGTATCTTTGCTGTCAGATGTGTCAACGGTAGACAGACTTTATCTGCATGCTGGTTTGTTCTGATTTGAAGCGTGAGCTGCTTCCTGTAGTTCAGTGACAGCAGTCACCTGTTTGCCTTTTTCAAATGCACCATGGGGTAGCGTTTGCGGTAATGCTGTTTCTGTAACTGCTCTATCAATGTGCACATCAGCAAGATGGATAGCAATATATTGCTATGTGTATATATATATATGTATGTGTGTGTGTGTGTGTGTGGGTGTGGGGGTATGTGTGTGTGTGTGTGTGTGTGTGTGTGTGTGTGTACACTATATTGCCAAAAGTATTCGCTCACCTGCCTTGACTCTCATATGAACTTCAGTGACATCCCATTCTTAATCCATAGGGTTTAATATGATGTCGGTCCATCCTCTGCAGCTATAACAGCTTCAACTCTTCTGGGAAGGCTTTCCACAAGGTTTAGGAGTGTGTTTATGAGAATTTTTGACCATTCTTCCAGAAGAGCATTTGTGAGGTCACACACTGATATTGGACCAGTAGGCCTGGCTCTCAGTCTCTGCTCTAATTCATCCCAAAGGTGTTCTATGGGGTTGAGGTCAGGACTCTGTGGAGGCCAGTCAAGTCCATCCACACCAAATTCTCTCCTCCATGTCTTTATGGACCTTGCTTTGTGCACTGGTGCACAGTCATGTTGGAGCAGGAAGGGGCCATCCCCAAACTGTTGGGAGCATGGAATTGTCCAAAATCTCCTGGTATGCTGAAGCATTCAGAGTTCCTTTGACTGGAACTAAGGGGCCAAGCCCAGCTCCTGAAAAACAAGCCCACACCATAATCCCCCCTCCACCAAACTTTACACTTGGCACAATGCAGTCAGACAAGTACCGTTCTCCTGGCAACCGCCAAACCCAGACTGGTCCATCAGATTGCCAGATGGAGAAATGCGAGAAGGCGTCTCCACTGCTCTAGAGTCCAGTGGCGGCGTGCTTTACATCACTGCATCAGATGCTTTGCATTGACTGTTGTTGAGCTAATCTGAAGGCCACATGAAGTTTGGAGGTCTGTAGCCATTGACTCTGCAGAAAGTTGGCCACCTCTGTGCGCCTCAGCATCCGCTGACCCCGCTCTGTCATTTTACGTGGCCTACCACTCGGTGGCTGAGTTGCTGTCATTCCCAATGGCTTCCACTTTGTTATAATACCACTGACAGTTGACTGTGGGATATTTAGGAGCCAGGAAATTTCACCACTGGACTTGTTGCACAGGTGACATCCTATCACAGTACCACGCTGGAATTCACTGAGCTCCTGAGAGTTAGCCATTCTTTCACTAATGTTTGTAGAAACAGTCTGCATGCCTAGGTGATGATTTTATACACCTGTGGACATGGAAGTGATTGGAACACCTGATTTACATTATTTGGATGGGTGAGTGAAAACTTTTGGCTATAAAGTGTATGTGGAGCTGTTTTGGGGGAGGCCATATCTAAAGAATGTTGTGGAGGTTTTTCTTTAAACTTTGCACAGATGTCTACTTGCACAGAATGAACTCATGAGGTTTTGAAGTCATAAGCCCGAGTAAATCCAGCAATTCATTTTGTCTTCTTATTCTGAATAATCTACTTGGGTTTCTTTTTTCAGACAATTTATTGTAGGAGATATTTTTACCTTGACATGTTTCGACTGTCATCTGCAGTCTTCCTCAGAAGCATCAGCTGACCGCTGTGACGTGTACTTATATGCTGTTCTTCTGAGGCGTGATCAGCCTGACGGAGCTGACCGGTCTATCAGGCTCAAAAAAGCAGAAAATAACTACAAAGATGTGGTGACAATACCATACATCCGAGGCATAACCGAACCGATACAACGAGCAATGAAAAAACACAAAATAAACACGGCTGTAAAACCACACACCAAACTCAGACAGCTGCTAGTTCATCCCAAAGATAAAATAGAACTGGACAAAAAATGCAATGTCATATATGAAATACCATGCAAATAAAGCAAAAACACATACATAGGAGAAACAGGGAGAAAGTTCAACACAAGAAAAAGGAACATCAACAGGAGTGTTAAAAAGGGACAGCAGGACAACTCACAAGGACAGAAAAAGAAAAGATAGAACAAGAAAGTCTCAAATCAGCAATATCAGACCACTGCAAAAGACAAAATCATGTCATGACTGGGACAATGCAACAATAATTGGGTCAGAGAACAATAAACACAAACGCTGGATTAAGGAGGCTATTGAAATCAGGAAGCGGGGGGCAAACACCATAAACCGGGACGAGGGAGCATTCATGCTCTCCCACACCTGGGACTCCCTCCTCCAGAGACCATCGGTGGCGGGGGGGCGTGGCCAGCCCAACAGACCTGTCAGGTCTGTTGGGCTGGCCGCGCCTCAGAAGAACAGCATATAAGTACACGTCACAGCGGTCAGCTGATGCTTCTGAGGAAGACTGCAGATGACAGTCAAAGTCAAGGTAAAAACATCTCCTACAATAAATTGTCTGAAAAAAGAAACCCAAGTAGATTATTCATAAGCCCAAGGTTGTGCTGCACAGTTTGGTAATATTATACAACTTGTGCTTATACTGGACAATATTACAATATGCAATCCATGAAAGGAATGATGAGTCGACTTCCTTGGTTATCAAGAAAAATGCAGAGAATGATGCTTTAGAAGTTTATATTCTCAACTCAAAATATACAAAATTAAGCTTAAAAAAATACAAAAACCTGAAGTTTTTACAGCAGTGCTTTAAAAATGACTCAGTATCTGCTGAAAAGTGTGTGTTTCTCTCTTAAATGAAGGCACTTCTGCAAAGACCAAGAGTGGGACTGTTTTAAATTAAAGGACTTTGTTCAGGGATGTTTCTAAATACAAAAATAACTGCAGCCTTTTCACTAAATATTTAAGCGCACAGCCTGACATTGCCATAGTGAGAATTAATTGTGCAGCAGCTGTCCAGGTGCAGGAGCCCCCGTACCTGACTAGTCCAAGGCCAAAGTCATTAATCCTTGTATTCATCCTTTCTCTGAGTTCTTGTAGTCTTAAGGGTTTTTAGGAGTTTTCCTCACATGTCTATTCAGGCTCGTGGATCAAATGTCTACTTTTTTGGGGGTACAAGGTGAAAAATGAGATCCAGCCCTTCTTCCTGACCCAGCACGGTCTGTTACTGTCGAGGCCTGTGACACCAGGCGGTACTTCCTATTTAAAGCTGAATTCATAGGTGTAGGAATGAACAAACATTACAAACATGTTATTTTGTATGAAATAGTAAAAGTACATCATGTTAAAGCTGTTGGAGTGAATATTAGTGTGAATATAGTGAATATGAATATTATATTTTAATACAGAACTGTTCACTGCTACAGTCCTGGTTTGGCGTTTCTGCCGTCTAATCCTCTTCTACCTCTGTGCAGCTGAATATTTAAAGACATCCTGTGTTGGTTGTCTTCACAGTAACTGGTGGCTAAAAAGGTCAATTATTAATGTATAAAATATTAGAAAGTGTTCCTTATAGATCAGTGATTTTTGAGTTCATTGAGGAATGGTGGCAGACATCAGTCTGCATTTTTCTTAGAGATGAGATATAAAGCTTAATGCCGCTGTGTTCCCATTGGCTTAGAAAGCTGTGCTGAGTGAATGACAGCAGTAGTACAGTATGAAGCTGATTCTAGCAGCAGCTTTGACACTGGAGCCATCACTCAGCAGGCGTACACAGCCGTGATGAATCGGCCTTTTCCTTCACGCCCACAGCCCTTAATGAGCCTCACTTACTCTCCTAGACATTTTGAATGATATTTTCAAAGCTGCCTTTACAGAAGTGCTAGCCTAGATCAGGGTCCCTCTTCTCCGTCCTCTTTCTGAGCTCTTTCCTCTGTTTTTCTGTCTTCTCTCGTTTCCTTTTGCCGCTGTCTTTCATGTGAAATGCTGGTAGCAGGACTAGAGGCGTGTTGTTTGCCATTAGCAGGGTAGTTTAGCGTTGTTAACACCTGGAGCTTGGATGTAGAGGGCTGCATTGAGAATGGGAGGATGTAGCCTAGCAACAGGATGATGGAGTCAACAAATGATGTAGAAAAGAAGCCCTGACAACAGAAAAAGAAAACAAGTCTGACAAGTTTTGTTTCTGCAGACAAGCTCTGATGGAATAACAGATCAATATCTACTGAATACTAAATGGTGAGACAAGTACAGTTTCATAAATAATTATTTCAACTGATAAAGCGTGTTTTTGTGTAGTGAAAGTTTAGTGATGTTTATGCTGAGAGTAGCTAAATGAGCTGTCCTTGGTGCTGAAACGTGGCGGATTTGACTGACAGCTGCCGCTCAGAGAGAGAGTGATGGAGAGAGAGCGTCTCTCTCACAAGTGTACGTGCTTCTCTGCAGCTGATTCTTTTTTTAATCATTTAGATTCAATGGCTGTTTGCAGTCACATGATCTTCTTCACCCGTTTTTGCACAGGGCACCGTCCTGAAGATTTACAAACTAAGCACTGCCCATAAATCTCTTTTAATAGCCCATAAAACACTGATCATCAACTGGTGGCCCAGGGGCCACATCAGCCCCCCCCAAAGCTTCCTGTCCGGCCCCAGAAAGATCATTAAATCCAGAAAAGGAGGAAAGGAAGATTTTAAGAGTATCCTTTTGCTTTAAATGCCTGCAGCTGTTAAATCCATCCCACAAACAACTAACACTGAAATAGTTTTAGAATGACAACATTTTATCTGTTTTTACAGAAATTTACTGTCAAATATTAAAAAATGGTTAAGGTTGGCAGAAGTGTTGCAAAATTTGGCAGAAAAAAGTTGTAAAAAATAGGTTAAAATGTGTCAAAAAATGGTAAAGGAGGAAAAAAGGGGGAAAAGGTATCCAAAATTGGTTACAAATAACAAAAAGATAGTGCAAGAAAGTAAAGAAAAGGGGTTAAAAGTGGCAAAAATAGAAGAAAAGTGACAAAAATTGTTAATAGAGTAGCATAAAAGGGATAAAACATGCAGAAAAAGTGGTTTAAAGGGGGTTCAAATCTTTCAATAATCGGGTTAATGAAGCAAAGAGGGGCAAAAATGCTTTTAAAGTTGCAAAAATTGTTGAAAAAATGTAGTAAAAGGAGTTAAAAAGTGGCAAAAATAGAAGAAAAGTGGAAAAAATGGAAGAAAAGTGTGGCACAAAGGGGATAAAACATGCAGGAAATGTGGTTTAAAAGGGGTTAAAATCATGCAAAAATTGGGTTAAAGAGGCAAAAAGTATCAAAAAGGGGTTAAAAGTGTCAAAATGGGTTAATATTGGTGCTAAATGACAATTAGGGAGGGCCCATTCTCTGTGTTTTTCAGGGGTCCATACAATCCTGTTGTCAGGCCTGCTGCGTCATAGATAACAGAGATAGATCTCACTGCTAATGACTAAAAATGTCCTGTAGTTTAAAGGAAAATACAAATACTACTGCAATAATGTTTCAATCAGACCAAAATGATCATTTAATTTTTGTGTATTTGAAAATCCGGCCCTCAGAGTTTCTGATGAGACTAAATCTGGCCCTTGTGCAAATGTACTGGATGATCCCTGCTATAAAATGATGTGTTTTCTCCTGCGGGACGGGAGAAGACACATCTCTGTTATTGTGTGGGCAGGAGTTCTCAGGGTTTTGTGGGTGCGGGCGGTAATGGTCAGAAATTCAGCGGGAGCGGGCAGGAGCGGGATGAAGAAAACAGTCCCGCTCAGGGCTCTCGTACAGACTCAGTGATGAAGGTGGCCGTGCTGTTGGAGCTGAGAGGTGAAGGCTGGTTCCTCTGATAGCCCTGCTGATGTTCCAGCCTACATGGTTGGGTTATGTGGGCTTTTGATAAGAATGTACTTTGGTTTTATTCAGGAATTTCGTCGGGGAGCATTGATCTGAATATCTTTTTAGTTCAAGAAGAAAAAAATCAGACTGTATAAAAGCAGACGTGACATAATCCTGTGGCCCTCAAACCCATGAGGAAAATGTAAACTGGGGTCATGAATAGAGAAACAAGCACAAACCTGCAGTCTGAGGTGGCCCCATGCTGGCTAATGGAGAGAGCACAGATGTGTCCTGATGTTTGATGCTGAAGGTCAGCAGGTCTTCTTGGTAATATGTCTGCCATGTTGAAGGGAATTAGATGAAACATTTATTTTTAGCGCAAGTATTTCTTCTCTTTATCTGACATGAAATGAGACATAATTCATTGGTGTCTAAATTTAGCCCCTCTCCTCTTGACCATTATTTCTGCTGTGCTAAGAGGAACAGCTCGAGTGGCCACAGACACCTGCCTCCTTCTGCCCCCGTAGCAGAAACAACATCTGTGTTTGTGCACGGCTGCTGCAGCCCTGCAGCAGACGAGCATGGCCTCATGTCCTTACCTCTGAACGCCGGGCTCTCTGTGTGAGAGACAGCTGGCTGTCACTCTGTAGGAAGTTCATTTATATTATAGAGGTACATTTAAAGTGAAGCTTAGCCAAGCTGAAGTCTAGGTCAGGGTTCAGTTTAGGCTCATGCAGAGTGATGACTGCTCTGATGGACTGAGGTGAGCAGAGGCTGCTGTATTTAAGATCAACCAGTCTAAACCAGTTATACCAGTGTAATGACACACGTTAACAAAGGGCTGATGTAAACTCTCACAGGTGTCCGCTCCTCTACACAGAGTTGAATAGTCTGCTTTGACCAATCAGCATCCTTGTTATCAAGGATGCTTCCAGAACAACTGAACCCCAACTGTAGCTACAAATGGTTGTTACTGGTGGGGCCATGTTCTCACATGTAGTTATGGTTTAGCTGCAGCTTTATCAGGACTGAAACACTTTTCTTTATTAGATAGAAGACACTGAAAGCTCCTCCTGGCAGGGAAAGTGTTTTTGCACATCTATGGAGCAGGTTTATCCAGCATCCAGCTCCACCGCTGGTAGCTAAGACAGCGCCTGTCTGGATCTCCTCAGTGCAAAGTAGAGGAGAACTTGACTGGAGGTTGAAAAAAATTAAAGAAAACCTCTGAATGAAAGCAAAACAGGTTTTCCTTCTGGAGCTTTATCCTATCAGAGCGACCATCGTGATTGAGTTTGACACCTCTGATCTAAAAGTTCAAAATATTATATAAGAAGTTAAACTTATGAGTTGAAATGCTCAATGTACAAAATTAAAAGTCAAAATCCTAAGTTTGAGTCCTAGTTGTGAGATGCTTAACTGAAAATGTGAAATTAAAACACAGATTAATTTCTTTTCCCTTGTTCCTGACTTCTTATCTAAATATTTCTACTCCTTTATCAGATTTTGTGACTTAACATGGAAATCTTAAATCATCAGGATAAGTTCACATTTTTATTCTTGAGGAAATCTGCAGACCTCAGACTGATGGGCCAGTTAGAACAGAAATATCAGACCATCTTAGGGGCCGGATTTCACTGTTCCATGGGCCGGATTTGGCCCCCAGGCCTTGAGTTTGACACCCCTGTGAGAATTCTGGAGGCCCCTGTTCTCTTGGGAACCTTCAGAGCAGCAGAAATGTTTCTGTTTCCCTCCCCAGATCTGTGCCTGTCAACAATCCTGTCTCTGAGCTCTGCAGCTCCTCTGACCTTTGACCCTTGGTTTGACCTCCTAGAATTCCTACCAGCCAGAGCGGGGTCAGGTGTTCACAGGGTCTCACCTGCCTACTGCTGCCTAACAATAAATTCTACCTCTGCTGTCAATATAGAACAGCCTTGCTCAGCCAAAGAAAATACCTGTGCAAAAGCCACAAGCAAAAACGGTGAAGCAAAAACAGCTTGAGGTACAATAACAACAAGTTAAAGGTGGCAAAAACGGTCCAAAAGCAACAAAAATGGGTGAAAAGGGGTGAAAATGGGGAGGAAAAGTGGAAAAGGGGCCAGAAAGTAGCAAAAAATGAGTGAGAAGTGACAAAAAATGAGTTATAGGTGACATAAAAGGGTTCAAATGTGGCAAAAAATGAGTGAAAAGTGACTAAAATGGGCAAATAGCAGTCAAGAGTCACAAGAATGGGTAAAACATAGTAAACATGTGGTATTTAGTGGCAAAAGGTAACCGAAGTGGGGGAAAAGTGGTGAAAAAGGGCAAAAATGGGACATAGTGTCAAAAATGGGCCAGAAAAAGAGGAAGCAAGTGGTATTTAATTACAATAGATAGCTTCAATGGGTGAAAAATAGCAACAAAAATTGAGAAAGGGGCAAAAATGGGATAAAAGTGGCTAAAATGGGCAAAAACTAGTAAAAAAAATGGTATTTAATGACAAAAGGTTGCATAATTGGGTGACACTTGAGAGAAAAAATGCTGAAAGGGGCTAAAATTGGATAAAAGTGGCAAAAATGGGTATAAAGTTGTAAAGAAAAGTCAAAATGGGTAAAAAAAAAGTAGGAAAAAGGTGGCCTTCAATGGCAAAAGGAAGCTTTAATGGGTGAAAACTGGCAAAAAAATGGTGAAAGTAGGGTGAAAAAAGTTTCCTTTTTTTAAGGTCTTCTGGGGTAATAATATTTCAGACTAAGACATAAAAGAGCCACATGTTGAGCATCACTGATAAAGAGTGTTTTTAGACTGGTATGGCAGTTTGAAATGAATATGAACATTCATATAAAGTCCGGTGTAAACAGGTTATTATACAAACAAACGTGTGCATGTCTAATTGAAGTCTTTATAATAAGATATTGCTCTGAACCTGCTGTGTTCCTGTCAGGCTGGCGGCTTCATTTCTCCCTGTTGAGCTCTAGTACTCCTGTTTTTGTCTCAGGAATTCTCCAAACTCATTTTTCAAACAGCTGAAAGGAGAAAAGTGAACAGAGATCCTCCTCATGACTACAGTAGTGCCTATTAGTGTCTATGCATCTGTAGAGACGTGCACTTCCATGTGTTGGCCACTGGGAGGCGCCATCAGTACATCTGCAGCTCCACAGACATCCGTCACATACCTGAGCTGAACCTGAGGGTTGATCCTTCAGTGAGGAGGAAAGCTACAGTTTGAGCTGAGTCTACATCCATGCCATGGGTCGATCTGATGTTGTTAGTTTGCATGTGTCTGAGTGTGATGCCCGCATGCATGTGCTGATCTTTGTGTAAGTCCATACGATGTCTGTGATGAGCGAGTGTCTCTGTCAGCGGCTGCTGTGAGTGAGTTCAGGTGTGCAGGTGTTGATCTCAGACGTGCTGATAAATGATGAACTTTACTCTGTTTCCACGGCGTGTGTGTGCCCTAGCTTCCATGTGCACCACAGCTCTGCTCTGCCCGACGGTTGTGCCTTCCTTCACTGAAAGTCCTCGGTACGTCCCGTAGAAAGACGAGGATTGGCTGGAGAAGGCATGATCTACTGGGGGGCGTGTTGTGCAGATGTAACCAGCACATACACATGCAGTGGAATCAGGCTGTGCACCAGGCCTGCTCTCTTTGCTCTCAGTGGTCACTCTTGGTCCTGTTGCTCTTTCCAGAACAGGCCACCAGCAGTGCAGGGGTCCCCCAACAACAGCCAGCCCCCACCCTGCATGAACTCAGCCTTGATGAACGCACCCTGGGTGAGAGAGGGGATGATGGGGTCGCTTATTTCTCCCCCCATCCTAACTGCTGACAGCATCACCCTGGCCTTGTATCACGGTTCTGTCTGACATCACACATAAAGACTGTTGGATTAAGATCATTCATCCCACCCTGGGTCACCCTTCAGCCACAGCTCAGCCCCCATAATCACTAGATAACACTGAAAGTGTGACTGAAGATCTTTGATCAGGTTTATGTTGATAAATTTAGTTTTTCCACCTCTCAGGTGAGCAGGAGGAGCTGTGAGCTAAGCGGTGCTGCTGAAACAGAAATATCTGTCTTTATGTTTGGATGCATCTTATTTATGGTTATCATTCACAACGTTGCCTCTGTGAGACGACGTAACACCAGATGTTTATTCCCCTGCAGAACATCTGATCCATAAAACTTAGAAAATAGAATAAAAAACCTTAAAGAACTGGATCTGCTGATACACTGGGCCTCACTCACCAGTTTCTCCATGTTTCTTCATGTCACCTTCTTAAAACTCTGAGCTGCTCTCCCCTGTGTTAAGTTGTTAAAGGTGCTAGTAAGCTAACATTTCTCCAAATTAACAGAGAGAAACGCCCCTTTTATGTCCATATAAGGGCGTGAGACTGCAGGGCGGTGTGCAATTAGAAGGCACATGGGAGTCAGATGAGAAGCAGCAAGACATGAGTAACATCTAAACCAAAATAAACTGTAAAAACAGTCAGATGGTTCTAAAGTGGATGTAGTTCTGCTCCAAATGATGACGAGAGGAAGGTTTAATTCTGTTTCCAGTACCAGTAGTGGATACTGATTTATGCTACAACCACATTAATGGGATGAAATTTAGACGGAGCTTCTATCAAAGAGAGTCTGATTGGTTTATCTATCCTGGGGCACAGATGACCAGGTGGTAAAGTTGTTCTCCATGTACACAGGCGGCCCGGGTTCAAGCCCCGCCTGCAGCTCCTTTCCTGCATGACTCTCCCCCAGTTCTCACTATATCCTCTGACCTCAATAAGGCTTAAAAAGCCCCACATATACAGTGCTTTACAAGTTTATTAGACCACCCTAACCCTAACCAAAGTAAGGTTTATGCCACAGCTGCCCTAAATTAACAGCATTGGTAATTACCAAAACCATTTTTTATGTTTCTGGTTAATGCACCAATATGTAGAAGCTCTTTAACCCAAATGATATTTTTAATGCTAAAATAGAGTTATTATTGTTATCCATGAATTTTCAAATGTACTGATTTACAAAAAAAACTGAAAAAATAGTAAAGCACATTAATATTTCTTGATTCATTTGTCAAATTATAGTTAATTACTGTCATTCCTGAACAGAGAAATGAGTTTTAGTGGTTGAATGTTATGCTTGATTCATTTCTGACTTCTCAAAGAAGCCCAGTGAGCCAGCTCAAATGTGGGTGAATTCAGTTTGAAATTCCTCATTCCTGCTCAAAATGGTAAAACGAGAGCTGACTGAAAATGAAAGAGACATATGACAGGTGGTCTAATACATTTGTTAAGCACTGTACGTGTTAATAAAAACCTGCTCAGCTACTCTGAAACCTGGTGTTTTAAAATGACAGAACACAACATCACATTTATTTCTGCTGCACACCGACCAGTGTGGAGACAGAATTAAGACAGATTAAACTTGTAATATTTTTTGTTTTGTTTTTAGATTTTTAAGATTATTAAGCAAAGATATATTTTAAGTTTAAGTACCATTTTCATTATTTCACATTTTCAGCTTAGAGCAAACATCGCATGTTTAAATCAGTGCCCTGACCATATTTAAGGCTTGTATTTTTTACAATTTTTGGGCAAATTAGTAGGAAAAAGTGATGAAAACAGGTAAAATTGGGTAAAATTGGTGTAATTGGCAACAGTGTAATTCAAAAATGTTTTTAGTTTTTTTAAGGCTTCTGGAGACCCCCCTCTCAGTGTCTTGTGACCCCCAATGGGGTCCCGACCCCGCATTGAGAACCACTGGTCTAAAGGAGAGAGGCTTACAGACATAAGATATAAGGGGAGGTAAAGGGGAGAGCTTTCTGGGGCCCAGCCAACTGGAGGATCATGGAGATGGAAAAAGTGGGCAAAAGGTTGCAAAAATGGGTTAAAAGTGATAAAAAAAAAAAGTGGCAAAACAAGGTCAGAAATGGGCAAAAATTAGTAAAAAGAAAGTGGCCAAACAACGGGTTGAAAGTGGCGAAAACTTGTTGAAATTGTCAAAATAGTGGGAAAATGGGTTACAAGTGGTCTAAAAGGGTTAATTGTTTTAAAAAGGTGGTAAAAAGGGGTTAAAAGTAATGTAAAGGGCAAAAATTGGCAAAAAAAAAAAGGTGACAGTTGCTAGAAGGTGTTAAATAGGGGTTAAACGTGATGGAAATATCTGCCAAAAATGGCCAAACAGTAGCAAAAGTGGGCAAAAAGTGGCAAAAAGTAGCAAGAATGGGTTAAATGTAGCCAAAAGTTCCAAAAAAAGTGGCACAAATGGGTCAAAAGTAGTAATATGAAGTGGCAAAAATCTCATCTCATATCAATTTTTTATCCCATTTTACCAAATTTCCACCTGTTTTTGCAACTTTGATGCCATTTCAGCCACTTTTGAATCCTTTTTTACCACCTAATATGCCCTTTTTTTCACTTACATCCAATTTTTGCTCTTCAAACCCATTTCTGCTACTTTTATAATCTAATTTCACCACCTTTCCCACCATTTTTTGCCATTATCAACCCATTTTAGCTATTTTTAACATATTTTTAATTCTTTTTTTACGAAAGGATTTACGTTTTTAAGAGGGCTACTTACTACACAAATGGATTAAAACAGTATTTGTTTCTTTGATAATAGTGGTTATATTTCAGGTTAAATATAAAATACCACAGCTGAAATTTTACACTGAACCAGGATTTTGCTGGCCCCCAGTTTGGCTGGGCCCCAGAAAGCTCTCTTATTTCACTATTCTTGAATGTGCATGGCTACGGTCAGCCACCTTCAGGTCCAGTAGGGGTCCCTTTTTTGACCCTGAGGGGGAAGTAGTGGGGACAGCAGTGCTCAGACAGACTGTGAAAGGAACTCTACAGATGTCTTTCTAAAACATGTAAAATGTAGAGCACAATAATAAAAAATACTTAAATACATACAATCAAAGGCCTTTAAGCCTCCCTCACCACACACATGCACACACACACTGATCAGGTGAGAAAAGCTAACCTAAAGGGACTGCAGGCTGTTTTAGATGAGAGTGTGATTGAGGCTTTTATTTTTACATTTGCTCTTTAACCCCTCAGGTACTTACATATGTTTAATATGTGGTGATAATTTTCATCTTAGCATTGTTGATCATCATCTTCATTCTCATCACTTCTATCTCCATCTTCACTCCTGTTGCCTTAATGATTGTCACTGTTGAATCAATATCATCTAAAACATTTCACCTCTCCACACATTATTGGGTTTTTACGCATTTCTAGACTTTCTCTCTCTGAAATAAAGCAGAATTCTGCTGTGATACTTGTTCAGATTAACCTAAATAAACTAAGAAGTTCATTTAGTCTGAATAGATGTTGTTGATCATGTAATAACAGCAGTTTTCCTGTAGATGGCAGTATAGCTGCGTCTCATTTGTAAAGCTGCATCTTTTTCATGTTTTTGAATTAACATCATCAAATAAACTTCCATGAATATAGAAGATCAGATGTTTAAAACGGTTTCTGTTTCTTTTAGCTCCATTCCTGTCCAAACTTTGTCTTTTTTAAGATTTGTTGATAACAGTTGTCTCTTTTCATCACTTTTTATATCTCCCAAATCTGTCTTTGCACCCTCAGCAATACCACTATCAGGAAGATGACTCGCCGCCTCTTGACCAAGGTTTCCCACGGCTTACCAACGAGGTGCGCGCCCCTGAGCTCGTGCACGTGTCCGAGAAGAACCTCTCTGAGATCGAGAATGTGCACGGCTATGTGTCCCACGCACACATCTCTCCACTCAAGGTGAGCACCCCGACCTTTAACCCCTCACCTGAACTCACCTGGCATAGAAACCACACCCCTCCAACCTCCATCTCCGTTCAGCAGCTCTGGCCTACCTGTCCTTCTGGATCGACTTTAACGTGGATCAGAACTCTCAGAAGGTTTAGACAGAAATGTTAGTGTGAGGAGCAAACAGGAGCAGGTGAGTTTACCTGATCAGGATGAAGCTGTCATTCTGGTGTTGGACGTCTGTGGTGCTCCTCTTCCTCTGATGCTCAGAGCCTGAATTCTCTGATAGTCAGTCTGCTAAGTATCGAAGGAGAGGAGAAGTGATGGTGATGAAGGTCTGCCTTTAGAAGGATCCTCTTCTTGCCTCAGCGTTCTTCAGCTGTCCTGTTGTGTTGCTCTGTCTCGAGTCCAAAGATGCTCGTCTGTGAGGACTGCTCGATCACGCTGACTTCATAATCTTGACGTATTAGATTTATACTGATGATTTATCGTGTTTAATCACGGTAGGGAGACAAAATGAACTGACTTGATCTATTAAATTAAGGTCATTGTGTGTGGATACACACGTGATAAAAATCCAAATCAGCAAAGACAGGACAGCAGACTGGACACCCATCACACTATGAGGGCAGAGCGTGGTGTTTTAGAATGCAGAAATAGTAAAGCTTATAATACATAATAAAATAACCTATTTAAAGAGGACAAATGTGTAAGAGAAGGGGAACAAGACCAAAAGATAGTTTTATTTAAATGTCAGAAAAATTCAGCAAATAAATTACTACTACAATCAAAAAGCTCTTTATTATTTAAGGTGAAACGTAAGCTTTTGTGTTTAATGAGGAGAGATTTAATCTGATAGAAGTTTATGTAGTGTAGTGAAACTAATGAAAGAACTAAATCTAAATGTAAAATAAGATTAATTTACTAAAACTACAATAAAAACATGACATATAAAAACAAGAACTTCTAAAATGTGTTATTTCTTAAATAATATTATTAAGCTTTTATAAAAGGACACTGACTGATGATGGGTTTATGCAGGATAGCATTAAGTTTGTGTGCAGATGTACAATACTGGACTTTAGCTATCTAATGTGTTGATATTCAAACACTTTAATCTGAAAATGAGTTTAATCTAAATGTAGTTTAGGCATAAAACTCCAGTGCCTAAACCAGATATAAAGGTGTAAGGAATGATGAATAAAGAATAAGACCTGAGCTGACGTAGTTCTGTTGGTCCAGACTAAAACTCCACTAACATTTGTTCTCACGGCCGATATTTACAGCTGATATATCCAGATTTTTACAGTCAATGTTGGCTGATAATATTGGCAAAAACCGTCCTATCTGCCAACAACTCACATTTTAAATGAATATCAGTATCACTGATTGTCTGAGCATCTCTCCAGTAAAGGAATTTAACCTCTAGTATTAAAGTCTGGAGATTAAAATGGTGTGATCTGATTGGTCAAGACTCAACAAAATGCTAATTTTAGGTCTAGATTTGAATGAAAACATCAAATTTAAGTGAATAAATGAAATGAAAAGTGAAAGTAGTTAACTAAATATATTTCTAAATTGTATGATTTTAACCCTTTCTGGCCCACTGAGGTCTCACTCCTGAAAAATATCCATAATACTGAGAGAAAATCAAACTAACACTAAAACCAATATAAACTCAAATAAAATGAAGTCTTTCTGCCAACTAAAAACTAAACTAACACAGCAACAACCAAACCTGACAGAAAATAACCTGAAATAGAAAACAAAGTGAACATTAACAGCCCTAAACTGAATTTAAATTTTATATCACTGCCAAACACTTTAAGATATCAGCACATGTACGTTGTTGTCCAGAGAATCAAGATCATTTTAATTTGGATGAAACTGGCAGCTTAAATCCTTTCTAACGCAAACAAGCTCACTAAAGTTCAGCTTTCCCAGCCCACCACGGTGTCACCTGAAAAACAAACATCATTACACTACATTCAGGATCTATTTCAGGTGTTTTAGAGTTAAAACTACAGATGCTGGATGAATGATATCTAAAATAGTGTTTATCATGTTTAATAATGCCTGGGCCCCTGTCAGCCTCCTCAAAGCTGCTGAGGGTTTCACTTCACATCTGAATTATCCTGACTGGGTGTATTTACATTTTCTTAACTGAATTTGTGAATAAACTGAAACTTTTAGAACTCCTCAGACTAGTGTCAGTAATTTAAGCCTTTAAACGTATAAATATGGTTCCAGGTTAATTCTTCTAGCAGGTGTCAGGTGGACGGTTGGAGCTGCAGATGTATTGATCTGCTCTGTTATAAATTCTAATAATAACCAATAATACTGATGTGTTATTGGTCAGATGGATGGTTTGTTTTTCAGCTCAGCGCTGCACCAGCAGAGGGCGATGATGAACATGAAGTTGAGTCTCACTCACTGTGATCATAAACAGACAGTCCAGGTTAAAAACTGAGATTTATAGTAGATATAGGAGTTTCTGTTAAACCACAGATTCACATGATTGTCTAACTTGTGGTTTTACATTAATTCGTGAGTCATAGATGTATTTAAAAAGTATGGACAGCAGCTTTTAGATCCATCCTGTCTTTGAATGCAGAGCATGAATCTGTTCTGATGGGGTTACAGTCTAATGTGGACTTTTTCTGCAGAGTAACTGTTCAGAATGAGACCTTCCTTCTCTGGAAGCAAACATCACAGTGATGCTAACTGCTAACCCAGCAGAGCCCATGGTTGGCCAGATTTCATGTCAGTCATCAGATCAAGCTTCAAAGTCGATAACCCTGTCAGAGACTGGCTGGACCAATCAGGATTGCCTATGGGCGTGGCTTAGTTGATGCAACTGCAGCCCTGAAAGCTACTCTGAAAGCTTTTTTAGGTGGAAAAACAGTTTTTCTTCTTCTGGCTGGCTACAGCCAGCATGGATTTCCCATCTGGCTCCACTGATAGTGAGCTCTGCTTACTTTTGTTGTTTTGATCTGGTTGTGATGAATGGGACGAACATTCATGTCCATTCTAAAAGAAAGTGTTAATGTTGAGGCCATCTTCCATGTTGATAGCCTTCAAACTGTGTTGAATTAGTTTTGTCTTTCGTGCTGGTAAGGACGCATTTGAACAAACTGATTTGATTGGATGCTTTGGGTTGACTTTTATGCAGTTAACTTTTGACTTAAAACATTTGAATTAGCTGCTTCATACCAGGAAAATGTGACTTTGATTAAACGGTAACAACTAGATCATCGTTAACCTTGCAGAACAGATGGATTCGCCCGTTTCTGTGTTTCTCACTGGTGAATCCATCTTGCAAAGCTCCTGTCTGAACCGTTTGGGCACAGTTAGAAAGTGACAGGACCAATCAGAGTTGAGGGGCAGTACTTCCAGACGTGGCGGAGTCGTGATGTAAGCAAACAGCAACAAGAGGCCGGTGCAGTTATGGCGGAAGAGATTTGCATGGATGCTGCTAAAGCACCAGTTTTATCAGAACTTGACAACATTTCTTCATTAAAAGAAGAACAAAAAACAGCAGTGAGTTGTTTTCTTTTCAGAAATCACAAAAGTCATGTGCTGACATGTCTGCAGTCGCCATGGTTCGTGTTATGCAGTTCTCTACGGAGTTTACTCCTGAGTAGTGACTACGTCACGTGTTTTGTTGCTCTGATTGGCCCGTAAAGATGTGACGGACAGAACGTTTAACCAATCACCCTCTGAGTGTTTTTTTCACAGGCTCTGCCCTTTCCCAAACAATGTCCGTGGAAGGTTTTCCAGATGGATGTGTGAAACAAATCCATCTGGTGTGTCAGGTGGATTATTGTGCAGGATTATAAGAGCAGTTTTTATGTTTCCCTGTGAATTACTGGTTTTATTCTCCATGCCCCAGTGTAGGTGGAGTTCTGAGTGCTTTATTCTGACTCAGATCACCGCTGTGTCACAGAGAGATGTGTTGTTGCAGTGACGTCATCCAGCAGACATCTGACCCTCTGTCATACACCATGAATAAAAACAATAAACCAGGACATGTTTTCCTTTAACATTCAGTCTGATATCTCAGAGCTAATGAGAATATCATTTCATTAAAACAACACAGCAGCGATTGGAGCTGGACACTGTGGCCAACCTCTTAGGTCCTTATTTCCACCCCCATCTTTGGGGGAGGATGGGGTAAAATGTAACGCACGTGGCTTTGAAAAGAGTCTCATTCTGCTGTCGGCCTCTCTGTCATGCATATATTGGTACTGATATCCCCTTCTTAGATCTACTGATGCCATTCTGAAATGTCTCCTGAACTCTCAGGGAGCTTTCACACCTTCAGTGAAAACAAACTCGAGTTCATTTGCCAAGTTACTCTGTTTGATTTGAGCTGCTGTGAAAGCTGTCGATCTAACCCTGGTGGGGGCCAAACAGTACAGAGACCGCTGAAAAGGTGGGTCTCTGTCCACCTTTATTTGGACTCCTGTGGTGTTTATTTGTGGTGAGAACATGAACCAACCTCAGTCTGACCTATCTGAACACATAAAGTGATAGAGTATTGGAAGTTTTTTGCATATTTGCTACACTTTAATGTTTCAGATCATCAAAACTGATTCTAATATCATTATTAGTCATTATTAGGTTGTATGCCTGCAGCTCCACCACTACAGTGTGGGATGTTGCTCGCACTGCTGTGTCAAAAGCTACCTGACCTACAGCAGGCCTGGGTGACGTAAGTTAGGAAGCCGGAGCAGGACCACGGTCCAGCTGCTGAACCAGAATTTGCTCCCATTCCTGGCTGCTGGATGAGAGGTCCCTTGTTGGTTTGATCCATCCGGCTCCGCTCTCCAGTGGACTTTTGGACGTTTTTAGTGATGGTCAGAAGATGAAACTTCTGAATCACCATTAATCTCAGAATTTCTCCACTTGATCCAGATTGATCCCATCCTTTTTATTGCATCTGAAGATTCCCCTTTTTTGCATTTCAAACTGTTTTTGTGTCATTTTGGACTTTTCTGCTGTCTCAAGCTGAGGTCCTGTTTACACCACAACATTCTGCTTTGTTTTCCAGTTGCATTTTCAAATAGTTCCACCTGCAGACGGCAACATTTTGAAAACTTCCCGTGCGCACAAGACAGCAGTAATCACCAAAGATGCTGCAGCAAACACAGGGCTGGAAAGTAACTGATTACATTTATATAAGTTATTGTAACTGAGTAGCTTTTTGTGTACTTGCACTTCAGTCGTTTTTAAAATCACTACTTTTACTGAAGTCTATTTTGAGTGAAGTATTGTATTTAAAGACATTTTTAAAAGCATTGAGCACTGAATAAAATATAAACATTAATAGCCACAACCAGAGGGTCTGAGCTTTATGCAAACAACATGAAAACGACCAGTCACTTGGCTTTCACAACACAGCCCGGTCAGTACATGCACAGAGTGAGAGAATGATTCCATATTTCAGCAAACAGGCGTCCAGTGGTTTTGGAGTTGGGGGAGATGCCGTCAGTACAGAAGGAGGAAGACACAGCAGAACGTGCTGGATTTAGGAAGGATCAGGAAGATCAGCCAGACCACCATATCCAAGTGGTCCAAAAGTCAGTGGAACAAGGAAGAGAGACTAAGAAGACCAGCGTCAACACTGATAGCAACAATGTCAGAAAGAATTAGATCAGGCCTGGCGTCATCTGTGATGAGGAGCAGGAAGTCCCTGCAGCCTTGGACTTTGGCTACCAAGAGTGAAGGTGCAAGCAGACACCATGGAAGTGGAGTCAAAGCAGGAAGCTCCTGAGACTGACGCAGAAAAGCAGAAAGTCCAAGAGGAGTGCATCACCGTGCAAGAAGAGAACTCCCAGCTGAGTGCTGCTCTTAACCAGGCCAATGAAGACCTGAAGAGAAGGAGCCAGCAGTGGGAGGACCAGAGGTCACAGCTCCTGGCTGGAGCCAGCATTCCCTCTCCCAACCACCAGGGTCTGGAAAGAACGATCAGACAGCTGGAGGAGGAAAAGACTTCTCTTGACTGAAGTGTCCAATGAAAAGGTGACTCTTCACCAGGCGCATGAAGAACTAGAAAAAAGGGCCAACAGTGGGAGGAGGAGAGGTCCCGCCTGATGTTAGAACAACAGGAGGAGACCTCCAAGATAAGGAAGAGACCAGGAGAGACCAAAATACTCAGAGAAAGAAGCGGAAACAAGAACTCTCCTGGACGAACAAAGGAGACAACTGGCCAGATGGAGGAGGAACTGAAACAAGCCCAACAGGAGCTGTTCAAGAAAACCTGCTCATGGGAGAAGGAGAGGTTTAAGTTCCTTGCTGCACAGACAGAGGGAAGAGAGAAGAACTAAGTAGCACATGACCAGGCCCAGGAAACCATCAGGAACTTAACTGGCAAATGGGATGAGGAGCGATCCCGTCTCTAAGAGGAGAGCTTGAAGAGCCAGGTGCAAAAGGACCAGGAAGGACAACAACGGAAATGGGAGGAGGAACGGTCACCGCTCCTGGAAGAACACTGCAGAAAGACTTCCAGGATGGGATTAGATAATCCTGATGGCCAGTTCTCTATAGCAACCTCTGCCGTCAGTGTGTGAATGCGTGCGTGGATGGGTGTGAATATTTGGATGACTAGAAAAGCGCTAAACAAGCTTAAGCTCCATTCACTGTCAAGGAGCAGTGGTGGACTGTTTTACATCACTGTGTCTGCAGGGAGTCGTTGGACTAACCAGTGAAAGGGACAATAAATCCTGTAATTAATGACAGTGAAATAAATAACAAGTGCACTAATGGTGCATTAATCGCAATTAAGCCCTACAGTTTCTATGATTCTTCAACAAACAGTAAGCACTCTAAGAACCCCCCCACAATGACCCACGAGACAGCAGTGGGGCGTTGGCATGAAAAAAGCAATGATTTCTAAAAGGCCCTTCTTACCAAAACACATTTGCATTAACGACTGGATAAATGTTTTATCAGGGTTTGTGTTCACATGTGCACATTTAAATTGGACACCTAGGGTGTCCCAGACCCTGGAGCACCCTGGGGCACCCTGGGGCGCCCTGGGGCACCCTGGGGCACCCTGGGGCAGTGAGCTTTGAGCCCTGACAGAGCTGCTATGCGATGAGCCGTGCTGGTATCCTGCAGTCTGCTGACGTTTTGACCTCGGCCGTCAGTCTAACATTCTGTTGTTTTGTTGATGAAAGCTGCAGACGCCGGTCTGCTCTGCTGTCTTTGGTCACTCTGAAGCTTTCATTGGTGCTTTTGGGATCATGAGTGAGGAAGACTGTGCACGTATGCCGTGGTTCTGTGGTGATGAACTCTCCCTCTGGTTAACAGCAGTGGTTTTAATAACGCAGGAAGCCGGACTGAACCATTCCCCCTCATCTTCATCTAGCTACTCCTAACTCCTGTGAACATGATTCCTCTTCTTCCTCCTCCCTGATGTGATAGGCTAACCATGCCTTTATTACTAATGCCTTTTTCCCATGATGCATTAGGCTCCCTTGTCTCTCTCCCTCTCTTCACCAAAGTATTCTAGCCAGTGATCTTGTCTTTCATTTCTCACCTGCAGCCTGCACTGGTTACCCGTTTTGATCTTGCTTACCCGGGTGTGACCTCAGCAAACTACATGGCAAGTTTTATTTCATTTTATTTTGATTTAACCTCTGGAAACTCAGTCTCCTGTGTTTTTGGGTCTTAGCTGATAACCCTCTCTGCTAACTCTGGGTCTCTGCACCCAGGAAGTAGACGTCTACTCGGTGCTGCATGCACTTTGTTTTGATGTTGTCTTATTCCATTGCCTGAAGAAGATCTCTTTCCTCCTCCTGTGGGTCCCAGCCCTTTTCTCCTCATAAAACTCTCACTTGTGTTTGTGACCATATGCTTGATCCTGTGTGCGTGCAGTGGTGTAACTGTGATCTGTTGTTGATCTGTCTTAGTGAATAATTCTGTGTTTGATGTGGAAGACTTTATCTTCACTTCAACAAAGATGCTAACGATCAGCTCAAATGTAAGGTGGCTGCATGTGTTACTGTGCTGTTTATAGCTCTGAAGTTTGATCAAACATTATTCTTGTCCCTGAATTTGAGTCAGGCCAGTGACTGTTGAAATTTTCAAGCTCTTCTAAGGAAAAGAAAAACTGGACACCAACATCTGTAGTTTAAGCAGGGACATTTTTGTCTGTGGTCAAAATGACCGATAGTCCTGAAGAATTCCTGCATTTATTTCAACTACACTTTTCCTTTCCTGCATTAACAGCAGCAAAACACAGAAATATGAAACTCTGTGATACAGCTTCAAGTCTGTGCTGAAACAGGAATGAGGACGCGTTTTTATTTTCAAACCAGACTGAAACCGAGAAACCGAGCCACGGTAAACCGGAGTAACTGTTAGCCTGTTTTTACAGCCTGGTAGACAAATATAAGACATGAACAGGCCTTAGAAATGACACAGCAGAGACTTTCTCTGATTTGTCTTGTATTGAGCTTTTCCCTTCACACACACAGTCTTTCCACAATACACACATATAAACAAAAACAGCAGTTAGCTTCACATTAGCACCGTTAGCCTGTTAGCACCAGCCGCTACCATATCTTAGCAGCTTACAACAGCCAAACATCATCCTTACTGACAACAACAAATCATCCAATCAAATAACTCACCTGCTAACTAGACACCACATTAAAACTCCACATTTAAAATAAAAACAGGTCATACGTCAGCTGTCTGATATCAGCCATCATGATGATATCACTGTAACTCTGCTAAAGCACTAAATCCAACCATCTTGATTTATTGGGAGTGGTCTGGAAAAGACAAACGTGTCCACAGTGGATAGTCCAGTCCAGTCCTCCTCTCATCAATGGCTTATCCTACAATGCTGCTGCTAATTAGCCAGGACACCCGAGCATTAACAACCAGCTGTGGGGAAATAGATGAAGCTCTCGTTATCAGCCCCAAACGGTCCACGCCATTCTGTACGACATGATTCTGTGTTTAATACAGTTCCAGTTTATCAGAGAATTGGTCACAGGCAGATTTAACCACTCATCAGAGTCCACTAGGACTCTGCTCTGTAGATCTTTCTCTCCAGGCTGCTGCATCAGGGTTTAAGATGCTCAGATATACAGTTCTCCTTGCTTCAGCCTCTTTAGTATGTGCAGTGATGGCTAACTCAAAATCCTTCCGTACTGCTGATGATATTAAGCCTTTATTTAACCAGGAAAACCTCACTGAGATTAAAATTCTGTCTTCCAAGAATGTTCTGTTTTTTAGATTACACTGTTGCCACTTTACACCAATTTTTCCAAATGTTAACACTTTTTCATCACTTTTCACTCTAATTTAGCCAATTTTTGCCACTCAAAACCTTTTTTTGTCTAATTTAAACCATTTCCAACACTTTTCTGCCTGTTTTTGGCACTTCTAAACCAATTCTTGCCACTCTCTGCCTGCTGTTGCCTCTGTTCACCCATTATTGCCTGTATCACCACTTTTTCCATCCTTTTGCCTATTTTAACCACAGTTAACCCATTTTTGCCCATTTATATCAATTTTTCATCCCGATCCACCTCATTTCCACCAATTTTTTGCACTTTATAGCCTTTTCACCCACTTTTGAATCACCTTTTACCACTTTTTTGACCATTTTCTGTTACCAGTTTTATGTAATTTTAGCCACTTTTAACCAATTTATGTTCTTTAAAAATCCAATTTCATCATTTTAGCCATTATTAACCAATTTTAGCAATTTTTCACCCATTTAAATGATGTTTTTGACAAAAGTTTTTTCATCTAAAGAAGGCTAAATGAATGTATAAAGATATTGGTTATTGGATAGGAGTGGTTATTTTTCAGGCCAAATATACAATTTGGTTTTCACAGCTTAACCTCACAATGGACCAGGGTTTTACTGACCTCCATGGGACCCTAGTTTGGCTGGGTTCCAGAAACCTCCCCATGTATCCCTCCTTATGGACGGCCTTGTCTGCACATGACTATGCTTGAATGATCCTGGCTGTTCAACCACCTTCGGGTACAGCGGGGGTCCCCAGTCTCTGGCTCCTTTATTTTGGGGGTCAGGGGCTGAAAAGGTTGAGAACCACTGATCTAATGAATATATAAACACCTTAATTAGCCACGTGCTTACTGCCTGTGTAGATAAACAACCCCAGCTCCACACAGGAAGTAGTTGTATTACTTTATTAGTTTTCATAGATTACTTTAAGTTTATTTTAAAAGATTCTTGCAACACATCATCTAGGTAACATAAAATATAACGTGTGTATATTCAGTCTTTACTTATCCAGTCATTTGCGTATTTTCTGCCAGTCATTTTGACTATTAATATTTTTATACACCAGACATCCGCCTGTGAAACTGACCAAAGACTGGCAAATTGTGGTTAATGGGCACTCAGAGTTTAAGGAAGACTACGTTGTAGGATTCTAATGATCTTTTGATCTGGATCAATAAAATGATTGATCAGTGATCCAAAACATCAATCTTCAATCGTCGTCCTGAACCTTCAAACACGCTAACGGCTGGCAGACATTTACTGGCTTTGAAAAGAAAGATAATCCAAACAGATTTAAAAAAGCCTTCATGGAAATGTTTCAGACGTAGACTTTCTAGATGTATTGGCCATCAGTCTTTAATCTGTAAATCCTTAAAGGTCCTAAACATATGAAAAACAATAAAGATTTATTTAAAACAGCCACATCTTTTAAAGCCTCTGTAGCTTAACACAGAAATTTATTGTTTATGCCTCCTAGGCAATGTTAAATATAAACACCAGTTCCAGAAAAGATGGAACGTTGTCTTAAATATGAATAAAAACATAATACAGTGAGTTGAAATCCTGTTTTATATATATATATATAACTTAATATAGACAGAGACAAGCCTTTTAATGGCAACCTAATAAGATTCACAGTTTGGTTGCAAATACATACACACTGAAATAAATGCCTTAAACACTCTCCAAAAAAGTAAGGATGGGACTGGGGAAAACTGAGTAGTGGGATGCTCAGAAACACCAGGAACCTTCCACTGGTCAGAGGGTTTACTGGTGTCTTGGTTGGGTATTAAAGGAGCTTCACAGTTCATGATTGTTAGAGGCTCTCCACTTTGTGAAAGAATGCGTATTCCAACAGTTTTTGAATGCTCCCCGACATGCAACTGCGAGAAGTTTAGAGATTTTACAATCTACGGTCTATCAACAGAAGACTCAGAGAATCTGAAGAAATCTCTGCATGTAAAGGTCTGCAGACTCAAAATCTGACAGTCCGTTCAGAATCTGCTCTCCATGGTGTCAGAGAGACAAACCTCCTACTCACTCACGGCCGTGGAAGCCTGCAGCTGAACCGTGTTAGCAGAGTCCACAGAAGAGAGGGGAGGGGGTAGAAAAAGCTGATTTCTATTTAACAGATGCACAACAAAGCTAACCCTGTCCTAGCTAACCCTGACTCTGTTTAGGACTGAGTTAGAACCCCTCTCTAGTGTTTGATCCAAACTATAATTCATCTTAAGATTCAAAAACTAGGGATTCTCAACCCAACAATGTCTACTGCTGGAGGACTGATTGAGTTTCAGTCATAAAAATATTATTTTTGCTTCCCATAATTATAAAAACAAGATATTTAAGGCTGAACAATCACTGTATACATGCTGTGATGCCAGTGTTTTTTTTCCTGTTCAGTTTCAACTTGAAGAGACAAACCAGTAAGACAGATACTACAGGAAAATCAGTTTTTAGGACCAAATGAAAAACAGGAGAAAAACATTGTGAAACAGTGGTGGCTGATTATTTTAAGCTAGTCTAAGAAATGAGGTGGTCCTCGTCTCTGACTGGTGTCAGCGTGTCACTGCTGCTGGGTAGGACGAGGGTGGGTATGCAGCCATGACTGGCCATGGTGGTAAGCATGGAGTACATGGAGAACTGTAGTAAATTATGTTCAAACTAAGTCTTTTGTCACTAAGTTACCTCCAGTTTCCACACACTATGCACACACTGCAATCTGCTCGTGGAGCAAATCACACACTTTCTAGTCAAACTTAGCAAATGCACATGCTCCTGTCGGTCTAGAGGCGCCACTCTCCGCTTGAACTGCCAGAACACGCCAACCCACGAAGAGCAGATCAGTCCAAACATGAAACCACACGTCCTTTGTAGCTTCCTGATGTACTCACTCACGGTAGAAGCAAAACGATCGTAGAATAATGTTGAAATGAAGGACAGATGTAGGAAGCAGGACTTGTGCACAGCTGACTGATATAGAGAGACATGCTGCTGGGGGCAGAGGAGCTAGCACAGAGAAGCATGATGCAGAATGGGTTACTTTCTGATCCTTTTACTGCAGTAATGCTCAAAATATCTCAGAAACATCACATCTTCAGCTCGACACAAAGATACACGCTGTTGGATGGAGTGAGTGTTTCTGCTCTGCCCTTCCTCACAGCATCAACTCCCACGGCCAGTTTCATTCACCTGTGGGTAAATAGGCTACACGGTATCATTTCCTTTTAGAATCTCCTTAAAGTGTTCACGCTAGCGTTAGCTTCTCTTACAGACAGAAAGCAGAGGAGATAAAAGGCAATGTCTGACTAGTGAACTTTTTTCTCCTCCCCTCCATAAATGAACGCTGCATGGTTTCTGCTTTATGCTCATAAATGACACAGCACAGGCTGGAGCAATCCATCCAGTTTCTATACCGCTTATCCTGTTGGGGGACGAGGGGGGGGACTGGAGCCTATCCCAGCTGTCATTGGGTGAGAGGCAGGTTATAACCTGGACTGGTCGCCAGTCAATCACAGGGCTGATATATAGAGACAGACAACCAGGCGCGCTCACACCTTCGGCCAATTTTAAAGTCACCAGTTAACCTAACGAGCATGTTTTTGGTGTAGGGAGGAAGCCGGAGGACCCAGAGAGAACCAATGCGTGCACAGGGAGAACATGCAAACTCTGCACAGAGCCTGACTGGGACAACTAGGGACCTTCTTGCTTAGAGGCAACAGCGCTAACCCCTGCCCCGCTGTGCAGCCCCACGGGCTGGATCAAGTGATCCTGTTAGTAGCTCCTATTGTAAAAAAAATAAAGATAATAATCTGAGGTTATTCTGTAGGCTATATGAGTTTAAAGAGTTACCGTGCAGGGATCATAGAGATCATGTGATCAAAGGCAGGTGCATGCTGATAGCCTCTCATTGCACTTTTTTTTTTTTTTTTTTTTAGTACAACACAATGAGATTTTAAAATGATTAATGCTTCAAAAGGCTAGTTATGTTCATGTTAGGATCATTTAGAGCAGTGATTCTTAACCATGGGGCCTGCTATTGGGCCGCCAAAAACATCCTTTTTTTCACCTGTGGGCCGTGAGGGCCGCGAGGAGTAAGTATTGGCCGCGAGACTCTCAGTTGTAATACACCTCCCCGCCACTTGGTGGCAGTAATGTGTTAGTCAGTTGACTATCAAGCTCAAACAAGCAGAAGAAGACAGCCGCGAGCCTAGAGCAGAGGTTCTGAATAAGTTTGTTGATGTAATGATTGAGTTGTTTATAATGAGGTATAATTTCACACACTCACTGATATGAGGCATGAGGCTGTAGAGCAGTAATACTCAACTCGCGGCTCTTTAGTAACCAGTTGCGGCTTTTTTAAGGCTTACTTGGAAAAAACAAAACCTTTAGTAAAACCCTTTATGAAGCTAAACACCGTCATCAGTACAGATTCAAGATAGGTCACATCAGTAAATCTCTTACCCACACACAGAAGACTGGCTTTAACTTTCAGATTTATACGTTTATTATTTTAAATCCGTATTTTATTACCGTCGGATGCGACGGAGGAGTGTGTGTGAGAGAAGAGAGAAGAGGAAGTCCGCCGGTGGTGCGTCTCTTCAGTTTGTTCATTCATCGAGGTGTTTAATCTGAAGCTTCCCATTTCCTCGTTTTAACCTTTTCTCCAGCCACATCCTGCCGATGCTCTCTCACACACTGATCTATGACGATTGTATGGCGGCGGCGTCATCAACGAGCATAACACACACAGATCACACGTGGAGACGTCATATCTAGTGGAAGTTGTCCAAACGTGGGTGTTTTATTTGATCTTTAATGCACTAATGATCATAAATACTGTCAAAGAGCAGAAATATAAAACCAAAGCTCCAGAATGAGGCAGGTATGGTTTTGGTCATTTGGAGGCCCAGGACAAAGACCAATATGAGGCCCCTCCCCCTTTAACTAAAGAATTAATAAGAAGTGGAAAAAAATTACAACATATCTCTTTTATGTTAATGAAGCCACAGAACTCCAGTAAATGCCCCAGTGTGAGATATAAATACCCAAATATCCAACATCACTCATCATTTTCTTTGAAAAGCATCTCCGAGCTCAAACTCAGCTCATTCTAATATCTTCAAAAATCTTTAGGCCAGGTGAACTTTCATAACGCTGGTGTTGGGCCAAAGACTGGTATCTCCAAAACGACCACTGTTCAGGGAATGAAAAAGTATCTTTTGACATATTTTATTGATTTAAAATTAGTTAAAACCACTGGCAGCTAAGACTGACCAATAGCACTGATTTATAAAAACAAATTAGAATCATAAAAAATTGAGATACAAGGTTTTAGCCTGATGTCAGTGATGAATAAGATAAAAATCAGTGACATATTGTTTCATCTGACATTATCCCATTTAACCTCATAATTATCCACCAATCCTCTGTTTTATTTCATGTCAACTACAGATTAGCTGATCTATTGTCTACCTTAAATTCCTGGTTTGTATTGTGTTTCTCGCTAAAGTGTTTTTTCAACAATGTGGCTCTTTGGTAAAATAAGGTTGAGCACCACTGCTGTAGAGACAGGCACGGTTCTCTGTTAATGTCTTAGATACTCTTACATTAACAGGAGCACAGCAGCACTCGTGTCTCTTTTCCTCTTCCTCTTCCATCTGATGGAGGTACATTAGATGTAGTTATTGAATACAAATCATACAAATCATATAAAGAGTATGATTACCATCTCAGTGTTAAAATTTAAATGGGCCCCGGGTCCCTCTGTACTGGAAAGGTTGGGCCCCGAGGTCAAAAAAGTTAAGAACCCCCGATTTAGACTATCAGACAGGTGCAGCAAGGAACCAGCATGGATCAAACTAGTCCTGAAAGAGGTGATTTTCTTTTTAAACCTGAACGACCAATCGTTTGGTCGGTGCTTGGGTGTCATTTTGGTTGGCTAAGTTTTTCTGTAGTTGACTACAGGCCTAGACAAATCAACCCCAGAAAGGCAAAATAGTCTGTTTAGATACTCGTCCCTATGTAAAGTGGAAGCTCTCCTGTGACCTCGTCATCCCGAGTCTCCAACGGCTCCGGGCTGTTCTCCAGAAACACTTCCCCTAGGGGATGCCGTGCACCATTGTGCTGCAACCGTGAGACGCAGGGCAGGTGGAGTATGTGGATTTTGGGCTCTCCAGGTAGCAAAATCAGTTTCCCAAAACCAGGATGAGGTCTTATCCCTGTTCCTAATACCAGGATATGATGCTTTCATACCTAGATCCAAAAAGGATGCTTTAAAAACCTGATCAAAACCAGGATACTTCAGTTGATGTTGATGACTGAGTGATGTATCAGAGATCCCTTTACTCACTCATGATTCTCTGACCAGTACAGGAGCTCTGCTGACTGCCTCAGCTGTATTTCCTTGTGGCTTTGTTTCCTGGTGGTGCAGTAAAGGACCCGACTGGAGCCTCAATATTAGTATGGGTAAGGCAGAGCGAGCAGCAGCAGCAGCACAGATTCCATGCTCAGCCGATCTGTTTCTCACAGCCTTGGGACTTTTGAATGAAAAATTGCTTTAATACAGCCGGTGTAATTGTAAAGGCAGCAGGGAGGCAAGAATTATGGTCAGTCCATGACCAGAGGAAGAGTAACCCCTCCCTCGCTGGCTGAATCCAGCAGCACACATTAGAGAGAGTGAGTCAGGGAGACATTATTGATTGTACTGCTGCAATGTTAATTGATGGCCCACTGTCTTCCATGGAAATATGTGCTTGTTAAAACACAAAGTTTTTAGCAGTAATTACTTCTCTATCAGTCAGGGAAGGTGAGCACCGTGATTGGTTAGAGGCCCTTAAATGATGACTGGAGCAGTCAGGGTATCACCACTGCTCTTTTGTAGGAACAACTTTCCTTATATGACGAGAAGATGAATTTTTCTGACTCACCTGCTCTGTCTTTGTATCCGCTCAGCAAGAAACCCTGCTAGCCCTGATAAAACCTCTGTTAGTCTGTGATCGGCTGTTCAAGCTGCTGCAGGTAACGACGACACCCCCAACAGCCACACACTTCGAGCTTCAACAGAGCAAAAGTTTTCTGATGGTAGAGAGAGTTAATGCTGCATCTCGGCCCATTCAGCCCACATGTACAGACGGGCTGATGCCTGACCCTGCAGGGAAAGTTCAGAGTATTTTTCTCAAGAGTAAGGAAACATGATGGTGAATAACCTCTCCTGCTGAAAATCTGTTCACAAGGAGTTCCCATCAGACCTAGATGGAACATAATGATGCACCACAAGCCCACAGAGCCGCTGCACAGCCTCTGCCTACAGACACGCTCAGTATAGGATCCTCCTAACTCGTTTTAGTGGCTTTCAGCATTAAAAGGTCGCTTTTCTGCACCTAAGACATTTTTCTGTTCATATTTCCTGATTGATAAAAGTGTCTTTGAACGTGAATTAAGGGTTTGATAAAAGTTGTATTGAACAGTTCATGCCATATTGTCTTAAAAGAAGGTAAAAGGGTGCAGCAGCTCTTAAACAGACAAAAGGGAAATGGAAAGCCATTACACAGAGCCAGCCATTAGTACTTCCAGAGTGCTGTCAGGGCCTCTCAGATCAGGAGATGGAGCCTGGCTGTAGCCGAAGGCTGGGACTGACTGGATGTGTACTGGTTGTTTTATCCTCTCAGAGTTTCAAAGACAACCTTTTTTTGAGCCGCTGTTCATCTCAGGTTAAGCCTCAAAACCATCAGCAGTGACCTCGCTGAAGAATTAATGCCATGTAGAGCACCATCCCCACTTAGATTGTGAAGATAAAGGAAAGATGCAGTCAGAGCAGCAACTCAAACTCAGACTAGACAAATTCAGCCGGCATTGGCCTGACTGCACCGTCAAACATCAGGTCTGAATATGAGACAAACTCTTGTAGTGTGATATAATCAGTATTATTAGAACAGCTGCTAACTGTTACTGTCACCACCACTGATACTTTTATATCTATGTTATGGATGCTGCATGGTGACAATACCATATTACCTCCAGTACTATACCGATAGATCAACCATCCATTTTCTACACCACTTAGCCTCGGGGTATACCGTGGGGGTTAGAGCCCATCCCAACCTGGACTGGTTGTCAGTCAATCATAGGGCAGACAAACAACCAGGCACACTCACATTTACGGTCAATTTAGAGTCACCAGTTAACCTAACGAGCATGTCTGTGGTGGTGGGAGGTGGAGGGAGTACTTAGAAAGAACACGTAATCCCAGTAGAGAACGGTCCTGACCAGGAAGCTTCTTGCTGTGAGGCAACATTTATGCTAACCCCTAACCTTGCAAAGCAGTTGTGCCCGTTTCCGTGTTTCTCACTGGTGAATCCATCTCGCAAAGCTCCCGTCTGAACCGTTTGGGCCCAGTTAGAAAGTGACAGGACCAATCAGAGTCAAGTGGCAGTACTTTCGGGCGTGGCAGAGTCATGACGTAAGCAAGCAGCAACAAGAGGCAATTATGGCAGAAGTCAGCGTGGATGCTGCTAAAGCGCCTGTTTTATCAGAACTTGAAGACATTTCTTCGTTAAAAGAAGAAAAAAAAACAGCAGTGAGTTGTTTTCTTTTCAAAAACAAGAAAGGTCGTGTACTGACATGTCTACAGTCGCCATGTTTCGCATTATGGCGTTTACTCCTCGGTAGCAGCTACGTCACGTGTTTTGTTGCTCTGATTGGCCCATAAAGATGTGACAGACAGAACATTCATCCAATCACCCCCCAAGGTTTTTTCTCACAGGCTCTGCCTTTTCCCAAACGCTGTCCATGAGAGGTTTTCCAGATGGATGTGTGAAACAAATCCACCTGGCGTGCCAGGTTAGCTAGCTCCTGCATCCATGTGCAACCCTTTATATTTATGATATTTTATTACATTATATTATTGCATTTTAGCTTTAACTGCAATGTTAATACAACTACTACTACATGAATATTAAGATATATCCATAACACGCTATCACACTGCCCAGAGCAAATGACCGCTAGCTTTGCGTAGAGCGCTTCTGTTGTAGCTATGATTCACAATCTTTGGCCCTCCAGCCTGTGAACTCACAGTCAGACATTAGTGACGACCGGTGAGTATGCACAGGTATATGGAGGTATATTTTTAGTCTTTATAGAGTACAGCTCCACAGCTGATAGAATACATGTACAGAGATGGTTTGAATTGTAATGCTACACTAATATGTGAATATATCTAGTCTAGAACAGTTTCTATGACAAAATCTGAAAGTTCAGAGCTGTACTGTGGAAATTCACCACATTAGAAATAAAGTTAAAGTTCAGCTGGTGTTAAAATCAAACTAGATTAAGTCAGAAATCCTGGGTGTGCTGATCTCGTTTTAAAATGTCTGCAGCCTGAAGTTTTACAAACATGTCCAACAACCACAGAGTGAAGTAAGAAGTAGATGAATGACTAGTTACAGTATAGAGAATCAGCTGATCTAAGGCTTTGTATTCACAGAACTTCAGCATTAATTTAGTTTCACATCTATCATGGATAGACCAGGCTGATGCAAGCCTTCAGGCTCTGCTTTGTGTTCTTAAAATCAGGTCCAGATAAACGTCAGGAAACTTGATTTGTGGTCCGATACCAACATCCACAGACTAGGAAACAGTTTGGATCTCAGTCGAGTTCAAATATCCTGTTTAATGCTAATATTATTCTGTTTGTCTCCCGTTTTTGCAGAGACTTCTGTATTTTGCAGCGTAGAGCCGAGCAGCTGTGTCACACGCTGACGTGACATCAGTACAACCCCCTATTGTTGTGGGTAGCTCCACCTTTTTGGATGGATAGGTAGGATTGGTACCCTTACGGAGAGCTGCTGAAAAGTGGGACAGTACAGGTCGGTTTTTTTGGGACCTTTTCCAACTTTTGGTAGAAAAAAAAGCGTGCCGTTCTGCACCAAACTGAGCCGGACTGCTTGGTGGAAATGATGTAATGAAGAACAAATCCAATACAATGAACAAATCACTGTTTGATATTCTTAATCAGGTCACACTACACAATTTCAGGAGGATTAAGATGGGATTTTTCTATATGGTGTGTCTTGTCTGACCTTTAAAAGGGGCTCTATAAATCCAAGCTTGTGTTTTTATTATGATGCAGCATAATCAATCAGCATTTAAGCGGTACAGAGGTAGTCTATCAATCTGCTGCTCCTGAACAGTCAGGTGAATTTGTGCCATGTTAACCATAAGACTGTAAACTCACACACAGAGAGAGCAGAACCAGCAGCTGATTCCTATCAGGGCTTTTCTTCCTGATAGCACCTGTGCTAACAAAGTAGCTTTGTGTGAAAGCACTGTGACAACATCAGGGTAGTATGCCCACGTCCTAGACGGCATCAGTGTTTGTCTGGTCATGTGTCATCACCATTCAGTCATTCAGTGAATGAGTCTTCATGTGAGCTGACTCCATGCCTGTTATACAGCTGTGCACTGTTCCTAACTCCAGCACGTACAGTAACAGTCTCTCTTCATACGGCTGTGTCACTATGAATACTGAGTCCCTATCTTCTGGTTGCCTGTCCGCAGTAAAATCCAGAATTCCTGGAGATTATCTTCTAAAGCAGTAAGAGAGATTAGGCAGAGGAGTTTAGGAACATAAAGCGGGCCTCCTGAGACAATAGTTTGATCCTTTTTTATTCTTTTATCCTCTCTGCTGTCATTCAACAGCTGCCCTGCATTTTCTCACTCTAACATCAAACTGCCTGAAACACTACAGTGTCATCTACAAACGTGACGTAGCAATAGAGAGCCAGCTTTTCACATGAACCAGGAGAATGGTTGTGATATTATTGTGTTTACACGGATCTTAACAGGACTCTGCAGCCACACAAAGATCTTTAGAGCTTTACATGATTGAGCTTTTATCTGAGCTGCAGCGGGTAGTCAGAGAGAGGATGGAAATGACATGAAGGAAAGGAGCCTCAGGTAGAACTGGAGCCCAGACTCCCTGCTGTGAGGACGAGAGTCTCAACATGGAGCACAGACCAACGGCTAGGCTAGAGGCAGCTCACATGCTACTTTATATTACACTGAACCATCTATCACTTCTATGAAATATACAGCAGCTGCAGTTTGATTACAAGTAGTACTGGGTAGTACAAATGACATTTAATTAAAATGAATGCGAGTCTGTGTTTGTTTACAACCCCAATTCCAAAAAAGTTGGGGCACTGTGTAAAATCCTAATAAAGAGTGCAATGACAGTTAAATCTTATAAACCTCTATTTTATTGACAATAGAACATAAACAACAGATCAGATGTTAAATGAGACATTTTATCAATTCATTCAAATATAAGCTCATTTTGTATTTGATGGCAGCAACACGTCTCAAAAAAGTATGGACAGAGCCATGTTTACCATTGTGTAGCATCCTCTCTTCTTTTAACATCTGTCTGTAAACATCTGAGAAGTGAGGAGACCAGATTCCGTAATTTTGGGAGAGGATTGTTGTCCCATTCTTATCTGATGTTGGATTCTGGCTCAGAGACGACGGCTGTGTTCACACATGGCATCTTCTTTGCATGATTCTTGTGGATGGCACGGCCAACTGTGTTGACAGACAATGATTTCTGGAATGTTCCTGAGCCCATGCAGTGATTTTAGTACAAACTCATGCCTGTTTTTAATGCAGTGGCCCCTGAGGGCCCCATGATCACATGCACCCCTCACTCACAGAGATTTCTCCAGATTCTCTGAATCTTTGGATGATATTAAGGACTAGAGATGGTGGGAGATTCAAAGTCTTCACAACTTTACATTGACGAACATTTTTCTGTAATTCTCCCACAGTTTTAGACAGTTTTCACAGATTAGTGAGTCTCTGCCCATCTTTACATCTGAGGGACTCTGCCTCTCTAAAATGCTCCTTTTATACCCAGTCTTGTGACTGGCCTGTTGGTAATTAGCCTAATTAGTTGCAAGATGCTCCTCTCACTGTTTTTAATGAGTACCACATTCTTCTCTGGCCTTTTGTTGCCCTGTCCATATTTTTTTGAGATGTGTTGCTGCCATCAAATTCAAAGTGAGCTGATATTTTTCATGGAGTGGTAAAACATCTCAGTTGTTAATGTTCTACTGAGAATCAAATATGAAGTTTTAAAACTTGACAATCATTGCGTTCAGATTTTGTATTCACATTATTCACAGTGTCCCAACTTTTTTGGAACTGGGTTGTAGTCTTACCATAAAATATTATGAATACTATTGTGACAAAGGCAGTTTTAAAATGCATGAGAATGGACTTCACAAATGCAATTTAAAATGTGGTAACCATGGTTACTGTCAGAGATTCTGAGTTTAATCAGGATTAAATCAATAATAGATGGACAGCCTTAATTTACATAGTTTTTTGACTGTGGTCCAGATTGACTCATGCATGCTGTATTTAGTTTTTAATGCAGAGTTAAATACATTTTAGGAATCATTGTCATTGTAGAGAGCAACAGTTGTATCTATGGTTTATTGTTGCTTTTAAAGTTGTCGGTATATCTGTCTTATGTCATCCTTCTCTCATGTATGAGCCCTAGAAAATATCTCCTTCTTACTATTTTTAGTCAAATAAAAACATGCAAATGTAAGCGGCTGACCTCCGTTACAGGGCCAGGAAGGCTTGACAAGGTCGCCCTCCTCCCCACTGAGTCGTCGTCTCTGCCAAACTCTCCTTTCTTTTAAACACTCTCTCATTTACTCACAGCAGACTCAAAGTTGTGTTCCCTCCTGCACGCTGATGCAACCTGAATGTGCCTCTGGGGACCCGCGGCCCCTCAGCTCCAGATGGCCGAGGCCTCGTCCAGCTCGACCTGACAGCCAATCACAGTCATCCACAGTCGGAGAGCGTCCCTGGACTAACCAACCTCTGAGCACAGAGCTCTAAACACAGACAGATTAAACACTACAGCAGCAGAATATAACAGAACATTCATGAGTTTCATATCTTATTTTCATGTGGTATGTTTATTTGAATATATATTCTGTAATTAAAGGCGGTTCAGTCTGACGTCTGATATATCTGAAAAAATAAGGTCTTATAAAGTCTTATTTTTACCCTTGAGTCGTCTTTAATTTTAAATCCCACTTTGACAGAGACGTGTGTGAGTACTTCATCAGATCCAGACAGTTTTCTGATTTTATTTTTTTATTGGGGTTGGACTGCTGTTCATGGCGTTCACAGCAGCATGTGTGTTCTGGTCTTACACTTTAACAGAGAACAGGGAGAGAAGGGAGCATGATTGGAGACGCTGGCTCTAGAACATTTGGCGTCATGGCGTAGAGAATTATGAGGCTTGTAGACATCTTTATGTAAAAGCCTTTAAACTGTGAGAATAAAAGACATTAGTACTGCTTGGAACCTGTTAGCCCGAATGCTGAATGGTATAAAGTTGTGTTAATCTTCATGCATTTAAGTGCGTCAGCCCAGTCTGTGACTGACAGGTCACCAGTCCAGGACCCCGCCTCTCACCCTCTGACGGCCGGGATTAGCTCCGCCCCCTGGGACCCTGAACAGGATAAATGTTTAGATAATGGATGGGAGTCTGTTTGAGTCTTTAAACGTAAGGAATATGATCACATTAACATAAAACCAGAAGAAATGTGAACATTTTGTTTGGTTTAAGTGAGTCTGACTTGACTCTTCAGTGTCAGAGACGAGCTTTTCTTTAGCTTTCCTGACTGAATCTGTTTCATAAACTCCAAAATAATGAAAACTATTGATTTTCACTGAAATCTAAAAGGAAGCAGCTCTTTAGAATAATTTTTGAAACATCAGAAATAACTAATGAAGATTGAGGAGATGCAATCACTAATGCAGCTGTACACATAAATGTCACATTTAACAACCTTTCAGCAGCTAACAGCACCTTTTACAGCTTAATTATTAACATAATCTCCTGATTGAAACCAAAATTCAACCAGCAAACACACTGAAGACTGGAATTAGCATTCATCAAACATCTTTTGTATTATTTATGTCCCTTAGTCTCTGGCTGAATGACATTTTCGATAAAGTGTTGAGTCTCTCTGTAGAGTGAAAAACGGGGGAGTCATCAGCAGCAAAAGCCTCCATAAAACCTGTTAGGAGTGAATCTCAGGCTGCTAATGATAATTACAATTATTTTAACCATACTAACATCACCATTACCACTCATGATTGCCCACACATTCTACATCTATGTCAAACTCGCTTTTTACACTCTAACAGTCAGAATGCTTCGGAAAACAGGCAATAAATGAGATGAAACGTGAAATTATTCAAAATAAATCTAAAAAGTTGGCTGCGTTTTAAAGTGTTAGTGATGTTCTCACATGCAAAAATACAAAAGAAATCACTCAAACATTTACTGCATGTTACAAAACCACATAAAAATTGTTAAACCACCATTATCTCCTTCTCATAAACATCGGAAATAGACTCTTGGTTTGGTTTGCCTCGGTTTTTGCTCCCGGGTTCAGATCATCAGAAACATACTGTTTGTGTTCCTCATTTATTTGTTGAATTGACAGCAGTGCAGCTACAGTTTGGTCCATCTGGTGTTAATCAGAACTACCTGAAATATAAAATATGTAAAAAGAAAAAAAAAGGAAAAAAAAACAGAAAAAGATGCACAAGAAAAGGCAACACAGAAATGAGTGGCCTCATATCTCTGAGAAATTACAAAATAAAAAAGAAAAAATGATCATTAAATATGATTGAATATACGATCTATAAACGTGCATTTCAAAGTAAAGTTGTGTATTTATGATTTGTGTAGTGTGCTATGATACTGTAACATGATATTAGTACAGAGCATATAAAAGGCTGTAGGACTGCTACAGGAGACCTCCAGACTGGCTCATGTAAAGGATGGAGGATGGAACTCAGTGAACTGAGCCTGAGCAGAGCACTTACATACGTTCTCTACTCCTACATATCCATCTATAACCCTTTAAATGAGCTACCATCACTAATATCTTTAACCCTCTGCGTTCACATCCAGAAGCTTTTTAAACAGTGAAGGGAAGTTTGAGAAAGGAAACAGACCGGCTGAGTCTCCTAGCTCTGCTGCTATCACCGCTGAAGCTAACTTTTCTGCTTCCTCTTCTTCCTCGGCGTTCAGTAGCAGGTTAAGAGCAACAGTTAAGAACATTTCTACTAACTTGGCGGTAAATGCAGTCATCTGTGATTCCCTTGTATTCTCCATTCAGGTGTATTTGTTGTGCACTGAGTAAATAGTAAACCGTGAACATTCACGCTTTGATAGAGTATGAGGATGACTCTAAAACAGCTCTGGATCTGTCTGCAGAAAGATGCAGATGTGTTGAACAGATACCTGCCTGCAGCATTAACAGTTAGTGCTAACGCTGCCACACCAATGCGATAGAACGTACCGTCAATCCTCAGAACATATGTCAGTGTGAAAATGTTCTCCCTGCCAGCGAATGTGTTTGTTGTGATGGCTGAACTGTCAGTGGGGTCGCTCACTTGAATCCAAAGAAGGCATTTTTCCTGATTAACCTGTAGGTTGGGAAGCAGGATGAAAAATTCTCCTGGATTATGTCAATCACTCTTTCTGATCCCCCAAGCACACCTTAAACCATGCTGAAAGTAAGGTCACCAGTTCATCCCCGCCCGGTGGAAACTCTTTACTCAGATCAATGTTTGTCTTTGGGGGAACAGCCAATAAGAGCGGAGCTCTCTGATTGGTGGGTCATTGGACTCATTAGAGTCAACAAAGGGTTAACTACACCATGTTATAGCCTGAATGTATGACACACAAGCTGATCCAGCATTAGAAAGACATCTGTGCTGAACTGGACGCTGGTATCTCTATAATAAACCTTCACCTCCATGTAAACCCTCTACACTGTATAAATGATCACAGTTCAGCTCTACACAGTAAATGATCATTTTCTGTGGTTTTGGTCTGTGAACATAACCCAGGAAGTGATAAGTTGTTATGTAATTAAGAAACCAGTCCAGTAATTAACTGATGTGGTTTGTGAGAGGCAGATTTGATGCAGGAAAAGAGAAGCTGTGCAGTAACACCAAGCATCTGCTCGCCTTCTCTGATCGTTATCTGCCTGTTCAGATGAATCCCAGTATCCAGAGCAAGCAGAATGAATGAATCCAGCCTGTTTGGAGCTGCTGAGATGGAGACAAAGGACTGATTGATCATTTGGAGCTGTCCCGACTGTACATTATCTGCAGTAATTGCAAACAGAGAACCTGGTCATAACACAGGACAGGATGAGTCCGGCTCAGAGGCAAACAAAACCCTGTCCTCCTCCCCATCCTCTGCTTTATCATTGCTCAGCTGTGTGGGTTCATCTTTCCTGGCAATTAGCCTGCAGCCCTCCCTCTCCTTAGTGATGGACGGCCAGCCGTGTTATTAGAGGAGGCTGGTCCGGAATCAGCTTCAGCCCACGTGTTCTAATGCTGGAGGAGCAGGCCTGGTCCTGGTGTGCAGAATTAACCAGTCCATTAAAGAGGACTGATGCAGATCAGCTCAGTACAGAGGACAGAAAGACAGAGTGACTGTGGCTCTGCTGGGATTTTACAACCCTAGTTCCAAAAATGTTGGGGCACTGTGTTAAATAAAAACTGAATGCACTGATTTTGAAAACAACACAAACCCATACTTTATTCACAATAGAGCATAAAAACCAAACCAGATGATGAAACACACTTTTAGCATTTCATGAAAATATTAGCTCATTTTAAACTTGATGGCAGCAACAAATCTTAAGGAAGTAGGGATGATGAAAATAAAAATATCCTCTAGCACTGATCCCACAGCTGCTGACATCTCTACACACTAAAGATATCAGAGCTGTCAGCTTTAAAGCATCAGTAAAGACTGGTTTAAACCCATAATCAGAGCATTAATCAGCTTTTATTGTTCTTTGGTGAAGCCACTCCAGCGTCTGTGTGAACTCAGTGATGTAGAATAAATCCACCACTGCTCCTCGTCTCTCACTTTAAAACCTCAGACAGCCCAGTGGACAAGTCAGCAGTCATCTGAGCACTGGGTTATCACACATTTACCTTTTCCATGCTCCCTTATTTCCTGTTTTATCCACATGAAGTTCCTTGTTCTTCAGTCTCCTCAACAGTCCTTCAAAATAAAAGCAGGTGTGTATCCCCACATGGAGTCGGTTACCTTTAGTTTAGGAAAATCAGAATGTCAAATGAGACAAAAACAGTTTAAAATTCAAAAATTAGAATTTCAGAGCATAAAGTGAGGTTACAAAAGTTTAATTATTTTATTGTTATCCCCCTTCAGTTCAGCCATGAATCAGCTTTTAAACACTGTTCAGGGAGCTCAAACGGGACTTACGATGCAAAAATCACTTTTTCAGGCTTTTCTAACAAAAGATGTGTTCCCCTGGCCTGTCCACAATCCCCCCAAGCACCAGAAACCCCCTTTCTCCACCTTTCAGAAAATGTGTGCTTAAACAAGCCGTTCTCAGATTTTCCCCTCATGATGTCATGGTGGGAGTTAGCCCCACCCCAGTGGTTCGGTTGGTCCTCCCCGCTTGAAAGAAAGTTCCCTCCTCCTCTCCTGATCCTCTTTCTCAGCTGAGAGGGGCGGAGTCAATCAGCTCATTAACATTTAAAGCCAAAGACACAGAAACAGCTGGTTCTGAGCAGGGCTGAAACAGAGAATTATTTTAAATCTATTTCATTTAGGAACATTTTGACTGGTCAAAAGAAGTTCTAGAAACTCAATAGCCTCAACAGCCTCTGCAAGGGCAGGTTTTGGGCACCGCCATGATCAAAAATGAGGACCAGGCAAGGCTGAAGGTGGAAAATATTCTGCAGGTATACAGTCCTGTCTCATGGGTAAAAACTCATAGTTTGTGCTAAATTAGAATATGAAAATCAGGCGGTATCAGCATGAAGATTACTATCCAAAACAAATACTGATTACTGGGAAAGATGGATGTGAGACGCAAGGTTATTATGGTTAACTAAAACTAACTAAAACTAAAATATGAATATCATTTTAGTTAACTAAAACTAACTAAAACTAAAATATGAAAATCATTTTAGTTCACTAAAACTAACTAAATAACTAAAATATGAAAATCATTTTAGTTCACTAAAACTAACTAAATAAACTAAAATATGAAAATCATTTTAGTTCACTAAAACTAACTAAAACTAAAATATGAAAATCATTTTAGTTCACTAAAACTAACTAAAACTAAAATATGAAAATCATTTTAGTTCACTAAAACTAACTAAATAAAACTAAAATATGAAAATCATTTTAGTTAACTAAAACTAACTAAAACTAAAATATGAAAATCATTTTAGTTCACTAAAACTAACTAAAACTAAAATATGAAAATCATTTTAGTTCACTAAAACTAACTAAATAACTAAAATATGAAAATCATTTTAGTTCACTAAAACTAACTAAATAAACTAAAATATGAAAATCATTTTAGTTCACTAAAACTAACTAAATAACTAAAATATGAAAATCATTTTAGTTAACTACAACAAACTAAAACTAAAATATAAAAATCATTTTAGTTAACTAAAACTAACTAAAACTAAAATATAAAAATCATTTTAGTTCACTAAAACTAACTAAATAACTAAATAACTAAAATATAAAAATCATTTAGTGAACTAAAACTAACTAAATAACTAAAATATGAAAATCATTTTAGTTCACTAAAACTAACTAAAACTAAAATATGAAAATCATTTTAGTTCACTAAAACTAACTAAAACTAAAATATGAAAATCATTTTAGTTCACTAAAACTAACTAAAACTAAAATATGAAAATCATTTTAGTTCACTAAAACTAACTAAAACTAAAATATGAAAATCATTTTAGTTCACTAAAACTAACTAAATAACTAAAACTAAAATATGAAAATCATTTTAGTTCACTAAAACTAACTAAATAACTAAAATATGAAAATCATTTTAGTTCACTAAAACTAACTAAATAACTAAAATATGAAAATCATTTTAGTTCACTAAAACTAACTAAAACTAAAATATGAAAATCATTTTAGTTCACTAAAACTAAAATATAAAAATCATTTTAGTTAACTAAAACTAACTAAAACTAAAATATAAAAATCATTTTAGTTCACTAAAACTAACTAAAACTAAAATATAAAAATCATTTTAGTTCACTAAAACTAAAATATGAAAATCATTTTAGTGAACTAAAACTAACTAAATAACTAAAACTAAAATATGAAAATCATTTTAGTTCACTAAAACTAACTAAAACTAAAATATGAAAATCATTTTAGTTCACTAAAACTAACTAAATAAACTAAAATATGAAAATCATTTTAGTTCACTAAAACTAACTAAAACTAAAATATGAAAATCATTTTAGTTCACTAAAACTAACTAAATAACTAAAATATGAAAATCATTTTAGTTCACTAAAACTAACTAAATAAACTAAAATATGAAAATCATTTTAGTGAACTAAAACTAACTAAATAACTAAAATATGAAAATCATTTTAGTTCACTAAAACTAACTAAATAACTAAAAACTAAAATATGAAAATCATTTTAGTTCACTAAAACTAACTGAAAAACTAAAATATGAAAATCATTTTAGTTCACTAAAACTAACTAAATAACTAAAATATGAAAATCATTTTAGTTAACTAAAACTAACTAAAACTAAAATATAAAAATCATTTTAGTTAACTAAAACTAACTAAAACTAAAATATGAAAATCATTTTAGTTCACTAAAACTAACTAAATAAACTATGAAAATCATTTTAGTTCACTAAAACTGACTAAAACTAAAATATGAAAATCATTTTAGTTAACTACAACAAACTAAAACTAAAATATAAAAATCATTTTAGTTAACTAAAACTAACTAAAACTAAAATATGAAAATCATTTTAGTTCACTAAAACTAACTAAATAACTAAATAACTAAAATATAAAAAATCATTTAGTGAATTAAAACTAACTAAAACTAAAATATAAAAATTATTTTAGTTCACTAAAACTAACTAAAACTAAAATATAAAAATCATTTTAGTTCACTAAAACTAACTAAAACTAAAATATAAAAATCATTTTAGTTCACTAAAACTAACTAAAACTAAAATATAAAAATCATTTTAGTTCACTAAAACTAACTAAAACTAAAATATGAAAATCATTTTAGTGAACTAAAACTAACTAAATAACTAAAACTAAAATATGAAAATCATTTTAGTTCACTAAAACTAACTAAAACTAAAATATAAAAATCATTTTAGTTCACTAAAACTAACTAAATAACTAAAACTAAAATATAAAAATCATTTTAGTTCACTAAAACTAACTAAATAACTAAAATATGAAAATCATTTTAGTTGACTAAAACTAACTAAAA